>NC_060894.1:19252500-19552500 GCF_014805685.1 Silurus meridionalis
TCAGGTCGAGGGATATGGAGAAAGCTGAGTTAGAACTCTTTCCCAGACACCTTCTGTTTCTGAGGCAGCAGCCTCCAGCACGCACACCACAGTATAATGGCTGGATGAATATAGGTAAGAATTAACACATGAGGCTAACAATTTGTAACAGTGCAATCTTTAGGTAGAACCTGGCAGATGTTCCCTTTACTGATATGCTTAATAAAAAGTCGTAATTGCAAACCTGCAGTCTTTATGCCCTGCTATATCACGTTCACTGATTACTTAGCTTCATTAAAATGCTTCTCTTTAAGGTCATCTGGGTCAAATTATAACATTTTGTGCTTGCCCTGTGACCTTCTGATACCCATGCTATCTCTTGTAGGTAACATGCCATCTCCTACGACCCCTCTGAAGCGGGTGCTGGCCTACACTGGCTGCTTCAGCCGAGTGGGAACGATAAAGGACATTCACGAGTATCTGTCTCAGAGGCTCCGGATTAAAGAAGAGGACATGAGACTGTGGCTTTACATGAACGAGGTAACGAACACATGCACGCGCGGACACACGCGCGGACACGCGCGCACGAGAACACAAACACCACGCACGCGCTTTCTAATGCTTTTATACTATGAGATTTTCCATAATGCCACAGAAGAATTCAATGTCAATATAATGTAAGACAGTTTTTACTTTAAAATGGTTTTTATTTATAAATGAGATTAAACGAAATCCTGTTCAGTGACATCTAATGGCAATAAAATGATAGTGATTGCTGCTTCCCTTTTACTTTCGAGACACACTGTACAAATCTGTACAAACGAGTGTAATCTGTCCCCCGTTACAGAATTACTTGACTCTTCTTGACGACGAGGATCATTCACTGGAAGCGCTGAAGATCCCCGATGAACAGTACATGGTTATTGAAGGTGGTTATCGACTGTTATTTTATGATCGGTTTCTTAATACTGTATAGTATGTATCAATGAAGAGCATTTCTTCATCTTCTATCTATTCCTGCTTGTGTTTTATAGTGCGTAACAAAGACATGAGCTGGCCTGAGGAGATGTCATTTTTAGCCAACAGCAACCGAATGAACAGACACAAAGGTCAGGAGGAATTATGTCAAGAAGGGTTCTTTAGGGCTTCATGTTTATGTTCAAGATTTACACACATCTGTTTCTTTCTGCAGTGCCCACTGAGAAAGGAGCCACGGGACTCAGTAACCTCGGCAACACGTGCTTTATGAACTCCAGCATTCAGTGCGTGAGCAACACTAAACCGCTCACGGAATACTTTACAGCCGGGTGTCACCTTTATGAACTAAACAGGTGTGTGTTTGCTCTCTTGGTGTGAATGTGAATATGAATGGGGGAAAAATTATCTGTTGATTTTAATGTTTCATGTAAAATGGGTGAAATTATTGAATAATAATAGTGAAATCTAGTAATTCAAATGGATCTGTGCATCCAGAATTTAATTCAGTTCTTTTAACAGTGGACATTGTCCCAAAGCACCTTTACAGAAATATAGATTTGTTAGTACCTCTAAGTTTATCACTAATGAGATAAATGGTGGTGACAGTGGCAAGTGGCATGAGGAGGAAACCTTGAGGGGAACCAGACTCCAAAAGAAAACCCATCCCTCATCTGGGCATCACTGAATGTCCAGTCATTATAGTTCCATCATTGTTGCAGTGTGCTGTTCATTAATGAGGTCTTCAGTGCAGAACTGTTCATGCAAACTGCAGTCCTAAGCCATTCTATCTTCTTGAGTTGTTAAGTAACTTCATGGATCTTTAGGCTGTCAATGTGGACCCATCCTCAGCTACACAGAGTGGTCTCCAATACACACGCACTATATATATATATATATATATATATATATATATATATATATATATATATATATATATATATATATATGGGACAATACTATAGAAATGAAACTTGGATACTTGTCCATACAAAATTGGGTATCTTCTATTAGAGCAGTTAAAATGTGGTGCTTTGAGTACAATTCTCTCATACTGACTTAATTACCCTAATTACTTAATTTGCATATGTTAATTTAATTGGTTACATTTTATTTGAGGAAATCTGTATAAAGTTGTAGGCCAACAATTTTGAACTTTCTTTCAGAACTAATCCTATTGGGATGCGAGGACACATGGCAAAATGCTACGGTGATCTCATCCAGGAACTGTGGAGTGGTGCACAGAAAAGTATTGCTCCATTGAAACTCAGGGTACATGTAAAAAAAAAAATAACCATGTTGTAACCATTATTTTGAAGGCCAGTAGGGAATGTGTTTTAAAGGCTTTTATTCGTTTAAATGATATTATTTGTAACATCTGTCCCTAAAAGTACATATAGTGATGTAATATAGTAATGATGTTCACAAGATGATTTAAGATTTTAATGGCATTTCAAATAAACACCTCCGTATTTACACATTTATTGTGCTTGTTTTCTAATTATTTGCTGTACCTTTAGTGGACTATAGCAAAGTATGCTCCACGCTTTGATGGCTTCCAACAGCAAGATTCTCAAGAATTGCTGGCATTTCTGCTAGATGGCCTTCATGAAGATCTCAACCGTGTCCATGATAAACCCTATGTCGAGCTGAAGGACAGTGATGGAAGACCTGACTGGGAAGTTGCCTCTGAGGTTAGACGTTTTATTGTCTTCCAGGGAAAAAAAACAAAAACAATATGACTCATTTACATTTCAGTCTAGTGCCCAGGTTTAGTATATTAAATAGATGATTAGATGGAACGTGATAAATGGGTTTTAGTTTTGCGATTTAGATGATTTTGAGATTATAGACACTTGATGGAGATATAGGGATGCAGATCTTACTTTGATTTGTCTTTTGCTTTCGGTACAGTTAGGGCGAAGAAATGCAAAACACAAAATTGCTTGTCGTTTTCTGTTGTTATTATTATAATTTTTTTTTTTTACAGTTTATTATTAATAATATTTTTGAACAACAGTTTACATTTTAAAAACAATTTTAAATAAAATGGCTGCTTTGTTAAATAATGTCTAAAATATTTTTTTATAATATTTTATAAAAATAAATATCTAAAAATAAAATCGATTAAATCAAATAAATGCAATACACTTTTTATTAAGTTGGTTAAATTGAGTCATTGATTAAATTGTCACAAATTAAATTGATTAAATAAATGGTCAAATTAAAATATTGTTTCAATTGGTCAGACCCAATTTGGGTAATACAGAAGTGTATTTTTCATTTATTTAATATATAAATTTTTTTTAAAGATTTGTTCTCCATCCTTCTTTCATTCAGTATGTGGAATTGTCAGTGCTTTCAGAATTGTCAGTACTGGACATAAAACGCTAAAGAATCCATATAACCAGCATTAGCGATTACCAGGAAGTGGCTGCGATTTCGCGCATGCGCAAAACAACACACTACAACTTGTATTTCTGCGCACTACGAATCACATAAATGAGAAGCCACAGTGGACCTGCAATAACTCGTTTTATTTTATTTAGAAATTAATTATAAATAACAGGTTCCTCATAATTAATGGGTGGTAAGAATATAAATATGCTAAATTGTGAATCTTTGGTGATCTAAGATCCGTTTTTTTACTGTGTCATATCAGGCATGGGAGAACCATTTGAGAAGAAACCGGTCTATTGTGGTGGACCTGTTCCACGGTCAGCTTAGGTCTCAGGTCAAGTGCAAAACCTGTGGCCATGTTAGTGCTCGCTTCGACCCTTTTAATTTCCTTTCCCTTCCTCTGCCCATGGACAACTTCATGCACCTCGAGATCATAGGTATGTCAAGTGACAAGATGATGGCGTCAGTGTTGTTTTAACATTTGCACAATATACTTAAGAAAATAAACGAATTGCGTGCAATGCGTCGACGTTTGTTTTGCCCAAAACAGGTTGTGTTTGTGTGTCTCCTTCGCAGTTATAAGACTCGATGGCTCAACGCCAGTGAGGTACGGGCTTAGACTCAATGTGGATGAGAAATACTCTGGCTTGAAGAGCCTGCTAAGTGAATTATGCCATCTGAGACCAGAACAGATCCTCCTGGTGGAGATCCATTTGTCTTGTATTAAGGTGCTAATTATAATTCTGCAACCATCCGATTTCCTGAAAGCTGTGCTGTTTATGTGTCATCGTGACTAAGTGTTTCTCTTACAGAACTTTCCATTAGATAATCAGAAAGTGCGCCGTGCTGTCAGTGGCTTCCTGTGTGCTTTTGAAATCCCGCTGCCCTCTACACCTTCACCAGACTCCTCACCAAAAGAAGCAGGTGAATTCATGGGCAATATAAATTTCAGTGATCACTCTTGGCTTCATTAATATAAGGCCTTTTTAAGGTGTTTAAACTGATCTGATGCGCTTAAGGTCGCAGCTGATAAGTTCATTACTGTCCTTTTTTTCAGTAGGTTATACTTGTATTTGATTGCATGTATGTTAGATGTCCTTTCTTAATGGTTTCAACTTTTATAGAGGACCCTCCGACAATTTCAAACGCTCCCAGCACGGCTGTCTCCAGGGGTACATCCCTGAGGCTTGACATAATTCCTAAGGGCATGCCAAATACCGTGGTGCCCTGTAGCACAGAAGGCAGCCCTGCCAACGGCCTCCCTAATGGCCACCTCATGTTAAACCCTGCCAGCCCTTTTACTGGGTACATCATCGCCATCCATCGGAAAATGGTGAGAGCTGATTGTTAAAATGTCATTAAAATTGCTAAATAGACTTTATCAGATCATATGATGTTTGGTTTTTTTTTTGTTTTTTTTTTAAACTACTTTCTTTTAAGCATAATTTCTCTTGTAAATTACGTTTCGTTTTTTTCCCCCCTAGATGCGTGCCGAATTATACTTCTTGTCCTCTCAGAAAAACAGACCCAGCCTGTTTGGCATGCCACTAATAGTTCCCTGCACAGCAGACACATGTGGTCGTGACTTGTACAACACAGTGTGGACACAAGTTTCCAGATTGGCCAGTCCTCTGCCCCCTCAAGAATCGAGCAACCATGCGCAGGACTGGTTAGTGTCTTAGCTCTATGAGAGAATGGATTATGTTGGGATTTGATGGAAAGCAGTGGACATTTTATGAGAAGGATAACACTGTGTGTGTTCCTGGTTGCAATTTGTTTGCATTCACATTCACGTTTTGCACACAATATGATGAAAGGGGAAGTGTGATTTCCTGTTCCCTTCAGACACAATTAGGTGCATGTGTTGTTCAAAGCAGCGTTGCCAAAATCTTGTAATTGTTCCTATTTTTTATAGATATTTGTTGTGACTAAAAATATAATAATGCTAAAATCGCATTTTAAAACAACTATTCAGAAAAACCATTGACCATTCCGCTGTTATTTGTAGATTCCATGTAGATCTGGCAACCCTGCTCATATCACGTGCAACAAAACCATGCAAAAAAAGAAATTCAACGCATCCAGTAGGCTTTAGGTTGCACCCAGATGACGTTTGCTAAACTACATCCTTAAGAAATTGCAATCTCAGACCAATTTTGCTGACATCAAATCACATTTACACGCTTAGTGCCTTTACACTTACTGTATCTCGCCTTTACTGATCTTAATTCTAACCCTGTGAAAGGCTTAAGTACATTTGAAATATATTTGAAACATATTTTTTTTACTGTTGTGTGTTTTTTACTATAGTGATGACAGTCTGGGCTACCACTACCCTTTCACCCTGCGTGTTGTACAAGGAGATGGGAACTCTTGTGCCTGGTGTCCGTGGTACAAGTAAGAGCGAAGGCTATTATATCTTTTACACTATTATATCATGTGCAGTATTTTATCATGTTTAATATCTTTTATATGATCATGTGCAATATTTTTTAGAACTATATTGTCCAATACTAGTTAATATTGGAGCAGTCTCTGGCACAAGATTTTCCTTCGGGATTGATAATGTTTTTATCTTGTATAGTTCACCGAATATTAGTGGTTGAATTAAAGTGTCATATGTGAAAGATTGATCATCTTTTCTTATCCTCAGGTTCTGCAGAGGATGTATTATAGAGTGTAATGATGAAAGAGCTATAGTAGGCAATGCTTGCATCGCTGTTGATTGGGACCCTACTGCATTGCACCTCCGCTACCAGACATCCCAAGAGAGGGTAAGCTACAGTATGAATAACAGTCCAAAACAGGGTAAATGAGGAGACCTAGACAGCTATTCCTCACGTTGATCAAAGTCAGGTGGATTTATTGTCATTTCAACTGTATGTATTTGGTGCAGAATATAAACCACAAAGTAACTAAACAAGACTAGATAAGTTGGACTACACACAACTCCAGAATGTCCAAGACAGTACAATATTTGCTAAAACAGGAACATAGACATAGTAAAAGTTAGGCAGCATTCAGTCACTACCCAGTTCTAGAGTAATAAAGTGTTTCTTAATTAAAAGTAATTTTTTTGTGTATTCTTCAGCTGGTGGAAGAGCATGTGAGTGTGGAGCAAAGTCGTCGTGCCCAGGCTGAGCCAATCAGTCTAGACAGTTGCCTGAGAGCCTTCACCACCGAGGAGGAGCTAGGGGAAAATGAGCTCTACTACTGCTCCAAATGCAAGACCCACCGATTGGCCACCAAGAAACTGGACATCTGGAGACTTCCACCAATACTGGTATCAATAGATTATTTTTTCCAGATCACGCAGCAATGCAATCTCTGTTTAAATGCAGTCGTTTGTGACTTTATATACGTATATTGCACTTTTGTTGGAACAGTACCCCGTTTTTTTTGTTTTCCCCGGTGCAGATTGTTCATTTGAAGCGGTTCCAGTTTGTCAACAATCGCTGGATTAAATCTCAGAAGATTGTGCGGTTTCCCAGGGATAACTTTGACCCAAGTGCATTTTTGACCCCTCGGGAAGTAGACTACACTCCGCAGGGGTGGAGAGGTGGCTTGGGGGAAGAGCTTTCCGAACAGGAGCACGGGTTAAATTTTGGAGATCCTCCCTCAGCTCCCACATCACTCAACATTAATGCTATTAAAGGTCAGTTCTCAGCCGTCACAGTAAACAAATTAAAGTGGGGTTTTTTTCCAAACTAAACTACAGGGCTGAGAATGAAAACAGTGAGATATAAAAAGGTTTATTGTTTTTATTGGGAAAAATATTTAGGAAATTATTATTATTAAATGATTAAATTATATTTAATGTGAAAAGTTACACATTACGGATCTTTTTTTTTTTTTATCAAACTCTCAACAGCAAGAGTGCTTATATACATATAAAACGGCATACAATTATCCATTATATATTTTATATTCGTGGGGGGAAAAATATCAGTGCCTGCAATAATTTTATACAAATATATTCGAATTAACATTAAAAAATGGGTTGAGTTTTAATCACCTTGATTGTTTAAAATATTGTGTGTGTGATCCGCAGATTCCCTGAGCTCTGGTAGGTTGCTGTCTTCCTCTCTTAGTCGAGGCAGCAGTCCCATCAGCAGCCCTAAAGGCGACATGGGCAAGCAGGGGCAAAAGAGGGCACCCCGGCAAGACTCCTATCTGCAGCCGTCTCTCAGTAGAGAGAGCCTGGACAGCGGCAGAGAAAGTCCATTGGAGCTGGAGCATGGCAAGGCCGAAAACCAGAATGAAGCTGAAGCTACAGGCCTGGACTCCGCCCTGGGGGACGAGCCAGTCAGGGACTGTGACAACGCTACGACGGTTTCAGAACTTGAGAGCAACGGCTGCACGGAGGACAGCATAGACCTGGAGGCCTCGCATGACCAAAGAGACAGAATGTATCTGGAGCCCATTTATGACCTGTATGCAACATCGGTGAGTATCTAAACATAGTCCTGAGTCCAAAACTAGTGCGCAATAGTAATGGGATACATAAGGTACAGAGTTTTTTTTAATTCATGTGTAAAAAAAAAAATACCTACATCTTATTGATTTAACCCGAGAACTGTTCCTACGTTCGCAGTGTCACTCAGGGATCCTCGGAGGAGGCCATTATGTCACGTATGCCAAAAACCCCAATGACAAATGGTACTGTTACAACGACAGCAGCTGCAAGGTAAACATCCTTACAAGAGCCTCACACATGTCACTAGGTTTGCACAATTCCAGGAACTTTCAAGACTGGAAACTTTCCATGGGAATTAACAGGATTGAATGGAAATAAACTGGGAATTTACAAAATTGCAGGTTAGCCAAATAACTAAATGTAGTTGGAAAAAAAAATCTTGAAGGATAATTTTGGTTAAAACAACCAGATTTAATGTAATTTCAGTTGAATTTCTGCCCTGCACCATTATTAATCACAGCACACTTACTGCAGGGCTACTGAAGCCACACCCGCTAGATACATTGTGCATTCCTCTTTAACATGACACAGATCATATCTGTAAGCTATTGTGCAGCAAAATTCATTAAATCAATCAAAAAATGTCATTTTTAAAAATCTGTATTAGTTCGCATGCATGTCATCATATTAGGCAAAATGTTTATATTTCAAATTTTTTCCCATACATTTCCATAAATTCCTGGAAAGTTTCCAACTTGGAATATTTCGAAAATTCCCATAATTCCCATGGAACGTTTCCAGGCATTTCGAGCACCCTTATCTCACAATCTTTCACATATTTACATTGTTTGTGCAGGAGGTCACTCCGGAAGAGATCGACACCGATTCCGCATACATCCTCTTCTACGAGCAGCAGGGAGTGGATTACTCTCTGTTCATGCCAAAGACTGACGGGAAAAAGATGGCCGACACCAGCAGCATGGACGAGGATTTTGAAACAGACTACAAGAAATACTGTGTTCTTCAGTGACGCCCGTGCGCTCATCAGTGTCCGAGAAACACATTCAAAATGATCCATTGTCTCAGATTGAGAGGTTTTTTTTTTTTATTTTAGCGCCAAACTGTGGTACTGTCAAGTTCTTTTTGGCTCGCACTGTCTGACAATTCGAGAAAATGTCTGTGCTCTTAGCAGTTTGTCTCACTCTGTGTTTTTCATTTCTTTGTGTTAACTTGTGTTTGTTTTTTTTATGTGCAGAATTCATTAGTAAGTGCCGGTCACGTACTGTACGAAACATATATGACAAAAGATACTCATCCACATTGATGTGCAGTTGGTATTTGTCTATTTATTGTTATGCTTTTAATTGCATCATGTCAAAAATATTTTGCAAAGTACGATTTTTTTTATTTTTTCAAAGAAAATCTTAATTGCTGTCCTGTTCATTTGGGATTTTTTAATGTAATTATGATGTTTGATTACTTTCAATTTCTTTTAAAGAAAGACCTGAAGGTTCTTTCCCTTTGTTTTAAGTTGCTAATAATTTAATGCACTTTTATATGCTATAAGTTGCAATCTTTATGTTCCACTGTGTTGCACATGTCGAATGTCATTCCACACTTGTTTACACCGTGTCATCGTAGCGTATGACATAAACCTTAAAAAAAAATTATTTTTGTGACACGACCCGTTTTCTCTGTGCCAACCCGATTCGTTGATCATTTCTGTAGTACACTTTTGTGCCATTGTGTTGTCAATGTTGTCTTTGCACAGGATGACCGAATTGTAAATTGTATTAGCATGCCACAGAGGAAGTGTCTGAGCACTTTATTTATTTGTAGCTTTAAAAAAAAAAAGGGAAGAAATTCGACTCTTCCACTTGTCAACTGTTTATTGCTAAATATAAAGCATTTCACAAAGTGGATCCCTGCTCTACTATTCCCTCTGTTCAGAGACATTTGAGATGTGCGAGTTCAACAAGTACAGATAGTATTGTTTTTGGTTTTGTTACATCGTGCCACTATTTGACATATTTAACTAAATAAGTTGGATTAGTCAAGCTTGTCGCAATAGTATTAAATATAACCCAGATGTGAAAATCCCCAGCCCTGTTTAATCCTTCTTCTGTGTCTTCTGTGTCTTTAAATGTCTCATGTGTTAAGTTTAGTGCTAAACTGCATGAGGGTGCCGATTGTATGATTTTAATCATGAGTTATACTTTCTCTTCCTTCTGAGATCGTCATTTTATTGTTTTAATCTACTACTGAAACGATCTTTTAAAAATTAAAAAAAAGCTTATTTTCATTTATTTTACACTAAATGTGATTTAATTTAATGCATAATGTGTCCAAAATCAAATCATTTGGCAAATTGTACATAGCCTTTTTTTTTTCAAGTACGTGTACCTGAATATAAAATATTAAACATTTAGTACGAATTAAAGCAGTGTTGGAGTGGGTGTAAGGACGTGTTGAGGATCCCGACATAATCTGACTCGATTCAGGGGACCAGCAGTCAGCAGTAATGTGTATATGATGTGATGGATTTGCATCTTTTTTTATTTTTATTTTTATTTTTTTAAGAAGTAACCGTGCATTTTTATTGTGTTTTGGAGAAGAATCCTGAGGAAGAAAACAAAGCCAGTCATTAGATGTATTTAACTTTGAAGTTTTGAATGTAAAGACAAAAGAATAATTTGACCCGGCAAAAAATGGCACCTTAGATCACCCCTTTTTTTCCATTAGAAGATGATTAAAACTCTTCTCATCTGCTTTCTAGACAAATGCTTAAACTGACCAACACATAATATTTAAACTTGAGGTTTGTACACAAACTGGTGTAATTTTTTTTTCAAGAAATTTAAGAAATTCGACACATTTCCGCTTGTTAAGATGTTAATTTTAGTTATGTTACATTTGCAGTATTTGGCCGAATTCTTTTTTGCAGAGTGACTTACAGTTATATCAGGTTTATAGCTGAGGGATTGAGGGCCTTGCTCTGGGGCCCAGCAGTGGCAGATTGATGGTGCTGCGGTTTGAGCCCATGACCTTCTGATCAGTAGTCCAACATCTTATCTTCTAAGCTACCACTTTCCGATTTCTACTTGTAGGTTTGAACACATTTTATGAAAAATTATCCAATATTACAGACCACCATTTTTTTTTTTGGAGGGGTGACCATGCTCTTGTTTTTTAATTTTTTATTAATAGAGAAGACTTTCTTTCCCCTAATGCCCACCTTCATCAGATTTGGATTTAGCTTATTGTGGTCTAAAAGAACATTGTATTTTCTGCTTAGTTAATGCTTTTAGGTTTGATCATTCAAATAGTTAAGTGAGTTCCCTGACAGGAAACCACAAAGAAAGAAAATCAGTGGGCTTTGAAGCATTGATGACCTGCGTAGTTTTTGATTGTTGCATACAGAGCACTTTAGATATACGTACCACACAAAAGGAAAGTAACGCCTTTATTTCCGTTTATAAAAAACAGCTACAATTGTGAAACCAAACTAGTTGAAACAAAAGAATGGAGGGACATGATAGCAGGCGCGATGTGACCTTCACAGGTAGTTTCTTCTCTCTTCTTATCTATTTGTACCTGCGGGTTTTGTTCTTTAAACCTTTTTCTTTTTTTACTTTTCTGAATGTAATGGTTCATTCATTTGTTGATGATGATATATGTTGAACTGAGAAACTTCATCAACTTTAGCTTGTTTACCTGTCCCACATCTGTCTGACTGTCTGTCTGTCTGTCTGTCTGTCTGTCTGTCTGTAAAAGATTGTTGTTTGTTTGGCAGTTACATAGCAAAATACCCAAGTTTGGATTTGTGCCATTATTTATTTAATCATTCTCTTTACACAGAAGCAGTATTAACATTCCTATTTTGCATAGTTTACAAATTAAGCATGTCACAATATTGATTTTGACATGAATTCACATTTACATATATGGCATTTGGTGGATTCCCTTTTAATCCTTCAATAAACACGTTCTCATACTGGTTCATTAGGACAAAGAAAATATTTTGAAAGCGTAATCCTTCATTATAAATTGCTAATTAAGAACCTCTGGAGATGCAGGTCTTTAGGCATTGTTTAGGCCTCAGTTGTTTTGTTTGAAGTTCGTTCCATCGTCTCGGTTCTAGAACAGAGAAGAGTCTGGAATCATGTCCTTTTGCTTGTGAGTTTCAGGGACCAGTCGAGCAGTGGTTGAGGACTGGAGGGAGCGTGGGGCAGTTTGGGGTGGGAGACGTGAACCTAGGAAGGAAGAAAGCAAGTCTTGCAGCTGTACATTTGTCTGTAAAACCATGTGTAAAGATTTGGGAACACTTATGAATGTGGCATGTAATGCAATGTGCTACACATCTGTGGATGTTTCTTTACTCTTTTTCTAAAAATTATTGCGCATTATGTTTACACACGTTTGCACTTTTTTATGTGACAACAAATCTGAATTATTTGAGATTAAGCTTGGAAGACAATTTGACATTTGCACAAGTATAGAATTCCAGACAGGACATTTAATTATATTACACAACTATAATACCTTAGAGAATTTACTGTATTAACGCAATTCTGAGTTCTGCCGGCGATGACTTTACCAACAGACATGCAATCCTTTAAAAAGCACAGTAAATATTCTGAGATGCTTGAAATATTCTAGGCCAAATAAAAACAAATATTTTAGAATTAGCTTTGAATTTTACTGAATCTTACATTGTGAATGTACATTAGGCTATAGATATCCCAGTTGCTAGTTACTGTGATTAATATTTACATCATTTATAATGTAATGCATGTTTACAGTAAACACGTGAATGATAGAATTAAACGATACGTCCTGGTGATGATGTGATCTTGGTTGAATTAGGTAAATGGTTTGTTATATTTTACTATTTAGTACAACGTTGTAATCACCAAAGCAATATAGTCAACTCTTCTAATATAGCATAATCTGCCAGAATTGTAAAATACAGTATTTAATGGTGCTTAAAGGTTGTAGATCCCTGGCTATATTTTTTTGGAACATCTTGTTGCACATTTAGTTTCTTCTTCCTTTGTTTTTCTACTAGATTCTGCTTTGAGCTTGTAAAGACTTGTGCTCATTCCACAAAAGCCTTAATAAAAGTCTTTAGTGGGGTTGACGTCAGGGTGTTGTGCTGTCATTCAGAAACAGGTCTTGTCCTCTTAGTTCCATTGAACTAAAGAAAATCGTAACTATACAGCATACAAAGACATCCTAGTCAAGATATGCCAACGTTGATTGGAAAATTAAATGTTGCATTATAGCAAACATTGTATTAAAATTAAAGTTGACATAAATCCGCTAATTGATGATTTAGAAATAAATGTATTTATTTAACACAAGTTTTATTTTCAATGTTAGAAAGTTATGTATTGTACAATAAAATCCAATGCCTAATACAGATATTCAGTGACCTCTAATAAAAGAAATGAAGCGTGTCCTCGTTTTCCGAAATGGATTTTTTTCATCTTTTCTTTCTTTCTATATGGCATGTTAGATCAAGTCAAATCAAAGGCCTTCCCAGGCCAGCTTTGGCCCGTGGGCCCCTTCTTTGGGCAACTTAGTCCGAAACAATTCTGTGCTTCTTTGTGGAAACCGTTTAGCAAGAAAACCCGTGTGTGTGTGTGACGTCTACGTTTTGACATGCAACATGTCCTTGTTATTTCAGTTGTATAAACCTACATCAAGGCATCAAGGCATGGAGTCAAACTATTCAACACCAACACCTGTCTTTACAACACCGGCACACACAAGCACAACAAAAGCCTTCTTAAGGTGTGAAGAATCATATGGTAAGAGGGAACATGTAGAAGTTACAGCTTTGTGTGTAATCTGTAGGACTTGGGATGTATTAATGAAAATAAAAGCTGACGTGTAATAATCTCCTACTGAGCAATAGTTTTCAATCTTGATTTTCAGATGAGACCTTGCTGCTTTACCTAATCATAGCTGTGTGTGTTTCAATGCTTCTGATCATCATGATGGCCTTGACATGGTTAAAAAGGTGACTGCCGTATAATTTAACGCTTTTAAATCGGAAACCTACACGGCTTAATATCATCATATAACTCCTCTAGGTTTCAAATGTTGAGGCGCAGCATTAGGAGACTGCAGCAGGCTGCTGAAACGGCTGCTTTAACACAAAGCTCTGGGCCTGAACAAGTCATTACAGTGGAACCAAACCACGTTTCAGCCTCTGAATTTAACATGCAGAGCATGAAGTCAGCTGTAAGATCTCTCTGGATATTTGTATAAGTATTCACAACATATCCGAAATAAAAACATTGTTTGCCTTCAAGAGAGATGTAATTGCTATACTTTACTACACCATATTGCACAGAATTCCTCATTTAACACAGCTGATCTCACCATGCGTCAGCTGATCAAAGACGGAAGAGAAGGAGAGCTGTATAATGCAAAAATGGCACGTGGAGCAATCAAAGGCCACACCATGTTCACCTGCAAGATCTACAAAAAGGGTAAAGTTTTGACTATTTCTTGAGTTCAACAAGAATCTTGTGGGTATGTACGGTTTTATCATTTTTTTTTTTATCTTTAGTCACTAAACCTGAGCAGGTCAGAAATGAGATTATGATCATGCAGAATTTGAGCACACACAGGAACCTGCTACAGCTTGTGGACTGGAATATCACAGATGGTATGATGTCACCTTTCCTGTCATATTATCTGTCACACTCTATATTGACACACGTTTGTGGACACCTGACCACATGCTTTTTAAAATCCCTTTTCACATTTAGTCCTATAATAACCATCATTCTTCTGGGAAGATGTTCCACTAGATTTTGAAGTGTGCTTGTGGAGATTCTGCCACAAGGGTACTGATGTAGGTAAGGTGAGGAGGCCTTGGGTGCAGTCAGCATTCCAATTTATCTTAAAGATGTTCAGTAGGGGTGGGGTCAGAGCTCTATAGCAGGAGATCTTCCACGCCAAATCATGTAAAGCGTATCTTCATGGAGCTGGCTTTGTGCACTGGGACTCCTAGTTGAAGTGGAACATTTAAAGACATCCTATGCAATTGTGTGCCTCCAGCTTTGTTGTAACTGTGTGAGTAGGAACCACATATGGCTGGAAAAGTCAGGTGTCCCAATACTTGTGTCCATATAATGTACATTCACTCACAACAAAAACCCTAAAATCAATAATCCCTGGTTTGGGTTTATGCTCTGCATGATTATATCATGTTATAACCGAGAAAAGCTTAATGCAGTGTCATTATGACATAAAGCTCAACTTCCGATTTAACATTATAAAAAACACACTAAAACACAATTTTTAATTCTTTAAGTTTCCTAAAAACAAAACTGTTATCCATAATTTCCAATCAGTTTTTTCTGCATTCAAAATTTTTCCCAGCCTCCGTTTAGTTTTTTGTTTTTAGAATCTCTGAATTTATATTTTTTACATGCACATTCCAGTTACACGGATATAATTTTCTAATAATATACATTTTTAATTATTGTTAAACTTATTTTAAAATTTAAACTACAGAGTATTATTATTATTAATATTATTATTATTATTATTTTTATTTTTTTATTTATTTTTATTATTATTATTTTTTTTTTTAGCAGTGCACAATATTTTAGTAATTAAACAATAAGCATTTCTGTCTCACTTGAAAGCATCTTCTTGGTAACCCTTTTTTTTCATTTTATTTTCATTCTAATATTTCAAATTCAGCTTTTTTTGTATTAATTAATTAAATGCTTTAATTCATTGTATAATTAAATTAAATTTTCCCAATACAAACTTCCAGTATATTAAAAAATAGTTGTAGAAATTTCAAAAATAAACTGGCAAAGTAAAAATAATAATAATTAAATTTTAATGTATTTCTTTATTCTGAGTTGACTTGTGTAATTTTAGGATTTATTTAATTTTCCTGAAATAATGATTCTTTTTTATGTGCACATTCATATGCTTTCTCTGTTACTTGTTGTAAATATTTGTTTGTTTATGTTTAAGTGCCCTATATGTTAATTATGGAACATGTAGAACACGGCAGTCTACGCTCCTTCCTCAAAGCGAATAAAGAAAAACTGCGCAGAGAAAATGAGCTACAGCACCTCTTCACTATTGCACTTTATCACATAGCACAAGCCTTGGATCATTTGCACTCCAAAATGGTACTTGAACTTCTATTTTTTTTCTTCTCAATAGTTTTTTGTCATTTGAGTGATTATAGTGTGACATTGACTTGTTATGTAATCATAAGATACTGCATTGCAACCTGGCACTGCGGAATATATTGGTGCACAGATTTCCCCATGAAATAAAAGTGGCTGAGTTCGGAATGGCCAGAGAAATAGCGAAGGACCGGGGCCTGTCAAGAAACTGCAAGACGAAAGTCAATGTAAGGCTTTTTTAAATTGTTTTTAAGTAGAAGGACAAAGGCAGTGATTTTTAATTATGTAGACTGAACATACTGAAAGTAAGACATGTTTCAAGGATAAAAAATACGAGTGACAGCTGCTGTTAAAAGGTTTAAAAATGAAAATAATTAAGACATTTATTATTGGGGTTTTTTTACAAGCTGTAGACAAACTTTTATCTGAATGTGAATTTTGCTTGTTGTTTGATTTCTTAAATAGAAAAAAATGGGAAACACATTTAAAATAAACATTTGTGTATATACAATTTGTTTATTAAATAATTCCCAGTATTCCAGAGTACCTAATTTTAGAATCTTTATATATATATATATATATAGTTTGTATTTAAAGCAACAGTTTGGCATCCCAGTTTTCTGTGTTGCCTCGCAGACTCTTTCGGCTACTGGAGTCAATGCTAATCTAACTTGAAATTAGTAAAGGATATCATACAAGTCGTTTCTTACACCAGCATATTGAAATATGTCCCACTGTGCCCATCCTCAAGTCCCTCAGTGTGGTGGCTTACTCACATTTACATTCATGTGTTTCCATGCAGAAGCGAATTCCCTGTAGATGGTACCCTCCAGAATATTTTAAATATGACTTCTACGGATTTGAAGGAGACGTCTGGGCCTTTGGAATCATAATCTGGGAGATGCAAACATTTGGTAAGTGGGATGAATTAAGATCTAATCTAAAAGAAGATTAGTCTGCTTAGATAAACGTTTTTATATAAACGTAAAACGTTTTCTCAACAACTTTGTATCTCTACTATTAAGTTTATGCCTTTGTTAATCCTTTTTAGGCACTGTACCCTACCCCAACTTGAAAACGTCTGAGGAAGTTGTTAGTCATGTATGTGCTGGCCACCGAACCCAAGAGCCTGCAGGATGCAGACCAGAAATGTGAGAATCTGTGGTTAGACTTTCTGTCTCATTTCAGATTCAAACAATCTACAATACGGAGTGGAATCATAACCGTCGTTTGTTTTTTTTTCTGTTGTCTGTGGGTGGATTATATTGTTTCCATGATAGAAAGTGTTGACATCAACCCCTGGGACCCTCATTTCTCTTTGTATACTTGCAACTATTTCCGACAGAGAGAATATCTTTTGTAGGGTTTGGTTAAAAAACTCAATGATACGGTGCTAAAATAAAACCCTTTATATAAACCTTATCTAACATTATTGCAGTGGCTGTATCCATATCAATATCCATTACTTTTTAAAATAATGTTCAATAACTTCTGAATCTGGAGTCGATACAAGAACACAGGTTATAAAGAAGAAGTTGATGCGTGACACCAGTTCATACACACATGGAACATTATTCACACATGCACACAAACACACAGACACCCCTTAGTGCATTTCAGAGAAGTTAATCCACCTACAGGCATGTTTTTGAAGAAACGGGAGAACATGAAAACCGATATACACATGAGTAGAACATGCAATTTATATATATATATATATATATATATATATATATATATATATATATATATATATATATATATATATATATATAAATTGCATGTTCTACTCATGTGTATATCGGTTTTCATGTTCTCCCGTTTCTTCAAAAACATGCCTGTATATATATAATATCCCTGCCTCTGGAACACAGTGTGGAAAGGTAAAACAAAATGTTGAATCCAGCCTTCTCAAAAATCCGACTCTGGTGCTACTTCAGGAATGTCTAGCCTTTCCATTTTATTATTTCTATTACATCAAATAACTTTAGCTTTGCATCGAGCCTCCTCACACCACCTAGGACCTTTTTAGTTTGAATCCAGTTGATGCGAACATGAACCGAAGCTCTTGACCTGCATCTGTATGATTTTATGCACTGATTGCTGCCACATGATTGGCTGATTAGATAACGACATGAATGTACAAGTGTTCCTAATGAAGACCCCAATAAATATCATATTTTTAGTGAAAATCAGTACATACTCACTATTAAGACTTTATATTTATCATAGAATTTATACAAGAGCTTATTTTTATACTTACAAAAATATTGTATGAATACTCAATATAAGGAAAAATGTTTACTGCAGGCTGGAAATGATGAGAGACTGTTGGCAGGAGCCCTACTTAATGAGACCTTCCTTTATGGCTATTGTCAAAAGTCTGGAGAACATTCTGGAAAATGATCGCGTAAGTGCTCTGCAGTTCCCCGGCTCCAGTATAAAGATTTTTCTGAATGTTTCTGCTGTGTTTTGAAAAGAAAATTTGTTTTTATGTTAGGAATGTTTGTGTTAGGAATATACAGTAATAATAGGAAAATATTAAACTAATTTCTAATTACTTATTATAAACTTATTGTTTGTGTATTTTTTCAGGACTATGTGAATATGGACAGCAGCCCTGTAATTGTACAAGTGGAGTCTAAAGATGGGGATAAATTATCATAACTGACTTTAATGTCAGAAATATATTGTTTATATATATAAACAATATATTTCTGACATCTGTATAATATACAGATTATATATCACTCATGATTTGTGTAATTTTAATGTATACAAACAATATATTTAATAATTTTGAGAGTTAATAATTATAATCATGCAAAACCATGTACAATGACTACTAGCTTCTGAAACAAAGCTCATGTGGCTGTTAATAAAACCATTATTACTATATTGCTGTATTAGCTTTGTTGCATTCGAAAATGTATTTACTAATAAATGTAATGAAGCTGAATGGAGCTGCGCTGCAGAAACTGGTAAAATTGTAATTAAAAATTTTTAGGAATTTTGCTTGTTGAGCATATATTTAGTGGTCCATATACAAAAGATGCATAATACATACAGCAACATGTATACAGTATAGCTGTAAATATAATTTAGACTGTAATAATCTCACAAATAATTTAAAATAGCAGTGATTAAAATGTATAGATACAGCAATTATAAATCATTTGCTATCAAAAGCGACGTGAGTGTACAAATAATGGCATGATTTTTACACCGATGTGTGGATAATTTAATTCACATGGTGATTTGATGTTCAGGATAATTTTGCCAAAAGAATTTTAATCGTTAGTGATTTAATGTGGGAATGGGATCGTTTAGGGGCTACTGTATCATATCATTTTCTCTGTATAGTAAATTATTAAATATACATTATTACGATCATTTTCATGTCAGGGGTCAACACGTGTGATGCTAATCGACACAGCACATGTTATATACTTGAATTTATGTCTTACAGAGTCGTATGTTTTTACTATTAATTTATAAGGCATGTTTATAAAGATTTTTCAAGAACCTAAATGTTTTTAGATAACTCCTTAACTATAAAAGTGCACTAGGATTAAACTTTAGAAACAGTTTACATGTAGGCTAAAGTACTTTCTGTGCAGATTTTCAGCTCCACCCTGTGGTATAAAGGATTACTGGTCTAGAAATATCAGAAGCTTTTAAAGAAATGTCCATTATCACTAAGAGAAAGTGGTGTATGGTGTGTTGAAAAAAAAAATAATGAAAATATTAAAATAAAGCGAAAATGCACCACCTTTCCCGATCATTGTTTTACCGCCCAAAGTGTTACTCTGACGTGTGGGATGACGTAAGAACTGAGGAATCGGTTCCTTACGGTGTCGACTCCCACCCCTACGCTACACCGGAGAAGCAGCGGCTGTAACTGTGGAGGGTGGAGATTTTTGTGGTTTAGTCAGAACCTACATGGTGGATATCGATGAATAGTTTGTAAAAGAAAGGTAAGCTGATATAGATTGAGATCTTTTTTGTATTAAAATTGTCATTTATATTGGCCTGAAGGTTGTGTTTGGGTTGAGGAGAGCGCATCTCCACAGTCAAGATCATGGAGGATGAAGTGGTTAGCGTCGGCTAGGTGGGGAATTAGCTCGATCACAGTGAGGCCCGGATATCATTTAATTTTATTTATTAAATGAATGTAACTCGAGAGAGACATGTGGAATAGCGTTTTGACATTTTGAGCTTGTTTTATATTGCCGTTTTAAGGCTGAAACCGAGGAGCTAGGCTAATGGTAAATGCGCAGCTAACGGGACGGCCCACGCTAGCATGGTGCTCCGTGATATTGCAGACACACACACACACACACACACACACACACACACACACACACACACACACACACACAAATGTAAATTAACTAAATGTATATCCACCATAATTCCTATTATTTCGTATCATGTTTAAGGATTTGGTGAGCTGTAAGTCGTGAGAAAACTCCCACACATTTCATAGACCACCATTTACTTCAAGGCCTCGTTATAAAGCAGGTATGCAGTCATTTTAATCCAGTTCATGATCATGTAATATTATAATGACCAGCAATTATTAAATGCTATATAATGTAGCTTAGGAAATGTAAGCTTATTTTATGACTGTCCCTGTAAATATGTACAGTGAAGGCATCTGATTCAGAGTAATGACACACTAATGACACCGTTTTATTTATTCATCCTACTATTAACTATAAGGTAAGAGCAATATTATTTGGGAATTTGTGTTTATCAGCCAAAAGGGTGTTAGTAAAGTCAGGTAGTGATGTAGGTGAGGTGAGGAGACCTGGTGTGCAGTCAGTGTTCCAATTCATCCCGAAGGTGTTGGGATGAAATCAGAGCTCTATAGCGAGCTATGAAGATCTTCCTCTCCAAATTATGTGAACCAGATCTTCATGGAGCTCGCTTTGTGCACAGGGGCATTGCCATGTTGGAACAGGATTGTGTTTACAGGTTCAACGCAAAATTTTAATATACCGCTTTCAAAGACGTCCTGTACAATTGTTTGCCTCCAGCTTTGTGTAAACAGTTTGGAGAAGAAACACGTATGGCAGAAAATTTCAGGCATTCCAATGCTTTTGTCCATATAATGTATGTCGTTTCCCGAATAAGGCAAATCAACATCTTGAATTTCATAAAATTTTAGATTGACTGGGTCACTGAACTGTTGCTCTGCCACACACAGTTTATTAGTCAAGTCCTTGTTGATTTAATATTGTTAGTTTTCCTTTGAACTTTTTATAAACGTTTCTTCCAACAACCCTTTTCAGAAGTGTCCAGTTCCGTGCCATGTCTTTGGAGAGCACGTCAGACCTGGTTAATGAGAACACGTGTGTACCCTCTTCAGTGAGCCTTGATCTACGCTCTCCGCACCGTTCTCTCCTGGACACAGATCTAGGTCTTAAAGGCAAAACCAAAGGCTCATCCACATCATCTTCCAAGAGCCGCCATATCTACGCCAGCACCACCTCGTCACAGCTCCTCACCGGTAACATGGGTGGCCGGGACGATGACGTGTCTCACCGCGAGGACGAGCGGGCAAGGAATCAAGAAAATGAGCAAGGTCACTCCATCTCTGGGAGCAACACCAAGTGGATGAAGGAAGGTCAGAACCAGTTGCGCAAAGTGGCGGAGCAGCAGGACCTGAACAGAAATCCGGACCAGAACCTTAATCTGACAGAAAACGAGAATCCAGATGCGAACCCAAACCAGAACCATATGCTTGACGAGCAAGATCACGACGTGGAGAACAATAAGAACCTGAAGGTCCTTTGCTCTGATGTAGACATCAGGAACACTGCTAATGAACCTCTGCTGATCGATACGTCTGAGACTCCCAAGAGCAAAGAGCAAGACGAAGATGAGGACGAGGACGAGGAGGAAGAAAGCCTACCTGCCAGCGGTGGAGAGAAAGACACGGATTCCTCCGAGGCGCAGAGCACCACTGAGTCTGGGAAAAGCGGTGAAGGTGGGAGCAAGGACAGATGTTTACTGTTCAGCAAGAATGGTGCTCCCAGTGATGAGGACTCCAGCTGTATGTCTCTGTCTCAGGGGAGCACGGCCACCAGCACTCCAGATGGAGATACAGGTAACACAGGCTCTAGTCTTGATAGAGTTTAATTTTAAACCCTGTTTAGATTCGCCTGTTTCATGGACACTGCTGGTTTAAAACTTTAGTTAAGTGTTTGATATAAAAATAGTTTGATATGGAGATTGTAACAGACTAGTGGTAAACGGATTCTCCACAATGTTGTGCAGAAATCGGGCTTGAAGCCGGCTGCTTAGTTCTGACCTCCTGTAACAATTTCTGTGCATTCTTTTTTTTTTTGGTCGTCGTCGCTGTCCCATCACCTCTTGTTGTGATTATTAGAGTCTTACTGGGATCGCAGTGCATTTGAGACAGACACAGACCTGCCAGCCGGGTGGATGCGGGTGCGGGACACCTCTGGCACCTACTACTGGCACATTCCAACAGGCACCACGCAGTGGGAGCCACCGTCTCCGATGGAAGAGGGAGCAGTGCCAGAGAGACCATCCAGTACCTCCCCTGCAATTACACCCTCTGAGGAACCACAGGTACAAGCAGCAGCCTATTTAAGTGTAGCATTTTTATATTATACGTTCCACTTCATAGCACTTTTATATTATACCTACTTATGTTATACTATACATTATTTTTTCTTTAGCTTATTCTCTTACTTTTGCTAGACAGTTAGACAGCCTTAATAGTTCTTTCCGATCTAATCTGCGTATCTTAAAAGCTTGAAAACTTTACTTCTGATTTTAGGTTACATGGAACGGTGTCCCTCGTCAAAACAGGTTCAACGATGACTTGTGGAAGGTGGGTGTGGTGCTTCTTATTTCAGCTTGGTGTGGTTTACGGTCTATTTTTGTGCTGCGCACTTTTACGCTGTATTTACTTTGAAGCCTGAGATGTTTTTCTGCTTTTTTTTAAATTATATTAAAGGAGGAAGATGTAACTTCCGATCAGAGTCTAAAGGAATTTGAGGGGGCTACTCTGCGATATGCCTCCATCAACCTTAGGTATAACCTATTTAAGCTTTTAGAGGTGTAGTACGAGCGATTGCACTGTAGTGTCTGTACAATTTAGCTGTAGATCTGTAATATATTCTTGCTCTTTATACAGTTTCGTTCAAATGCGTTTTCTCGGTTTATTCCCAGTTGTACTAATTCAGAGGGAGAAGAAAAAACAAGTTCCTACAGCACCGATGGAGAGGCTAAGGTGGTGTTTATAAGCACTTTTCTCTTATTTGTATGTTAGAATAGCTGCTTCCAAAGCTTTAGCGTTCCTTCCTTTAATCAAGAGGATACCTGATTTTAAAAAAAAGGAAGTTAAAAGTTTGTTATTGAAAAATGTTTTAAAATTGATCACAATACTAGTCAGCTTGAGTTTTAATAACGATCTTGTTTCGGATTGTTTCATAGCACTTGCGGTGTCGTCAGTTATAATCTGTTCTTTGGTGTGTGTGTGTTTTGTAGTGTTTTGCTGTGCGATCTCTGGGCTGGGTGGAGATATCGGAGGAAGAGATGGCACCCGGCAAGAGCAGCATTGCCGTCAATAACTGCATCAGGCAGCTCTCCTATCACAAACACAACCTACACGACACGGCCGGCATCTGGGGAGAGGTTTGTGTGTGTGCACCGTTTCTGTCTGCTGCAAAAAGGAAAAAACTGAGTGAAGTGAATAAATGAAAGTTGTTGATGTCATTGTATTCTCCAGGGTAAGGACATGCTCCTGGTGCTGGAGAACGAGATGCTAAACCTGATTGATCCTCTGGGACAGACCCTTCTTCACTCACAGCCTATAGTCAGCATCCGTGTGTGGGGTGTTGGCAGGGACAACGGCAGGTGAGGTCTAATAACCAAGAGATAAGAGTTGATCTGGACTTATCGAATGTCTTCAAGGCCTTTGCATGTCCTTAAATCAGTCCCAGGAATTGTACATATTTATTACATTTCTATTCAATTTGTAGCATTACAGTTTTTTAACTGTTTAGATATTTTTTTTACTTTTTCATTCATTTTTAACATTTTTTTTTTTTTTGGCAATATGCAAACAGTTTATCTACTTTACTCCCTAGCGTTTCCCATAACTTCTTTTAAGTGCATTAAAGCTATTATTTGTTTTAATCAACATTCTGATGTTGAGCAACCTTACAAGAAGGAGCAATTATTCTCCAGCAAGGCATATATCACAATGAAGGCACTGATAGTCTTCCTCTCCCCTATAGCTGTGCTTTCTGTGTCGATATTAAGACACCTTAAGGATTAAGATCTCTTTCATGGAAATTTTTGTGAATTTTTTAATGCATCTTTATTATTATTATTATTATTATTATTGTTATAATATTTAATTATTACAAATTGGATAAATGTGGGATTTCCCCCGAGTCCTTACCTCTGCTTTTTTTTTTTTTTTTTTTTTTCTTTACTTTAAATCCACCTTTTTTAGATCCAGTTTAAATTACATTTCTCTTGTAATATGATAATGCATATTCTGTTAGACATAATGCTCAATGACATGCATGATCTTTTTAATTTGACTTGCTAGCGTAAGGTTGACTTTTGTTGTGCTCCCTCATTTGTTTGCTGTTCAAACTTGTTTCGGTTTCTCTTTATGCTGCTGCAATCTGGGACTCAGGGAGAGGTAGTGTATTGCCGTTATTGTGCCATATTTTCCATGTTTGTGGTTGTCATGGCGATCTGCTGATTTATTATTTTTTTCACCCCACCAGCCTCATTTTCATGACAAATTTAGGTTGTGTGGAATAAATTGCTGTTGATGTAATAGAAATAGCATTAACATTTTATAGTGCATTTCACTCTGTAGTTTGATAGTGTTCATGTTTCGCAGGTTTCTTATGTTTAGAAATAGAAGTAGTATGGCATTGTAGTGCTCAACATTTCATTTCATCATTTTAATGTTTAAGCCATTCGTCATCCTTAATCCTCACAACCCAAATCTGTGTGTCTTTTTACGCACGTGAGCACTTAGTTATATCTGTTTAACCCGCAGGGACTTTGCCTACGTGGCTCGAGACAAGCTGACCCACGTTTTGAAGTGTCACGTGTTCCGGTGCGACACTCCTGCCAAGAACATTGCCACCAGCATGCACGACATCTGCTCTAAGGTTGACATTTCTCTATTATGGAACAAGCACTGATCGCATTTCCTAGCGAGTTCAGTCTGTGGTCATAAAAATAGTAACTGACATAGGGTCTGTCTAAAAAAGCATTTTATGTGTGCCCTTTTTAGCAGCCTGTTTTCTGTTGTTAAAACATTGAATATTTTATAAAAAAAAAATACCGAACGTGTTAGTAATACTAGTTTAGTAATTAATCTAGTAATCTATCTTACTAGTAATAAGCATTATGATTTTTTTCTGGGTTTTTTTGTTATATATGTTAAAATAAAGCAGGAAATTACAACTTTAAAATGTATTTAGCAAAGTGAATCGCTTATGTTATAAAAACGTGTTTGTCCTTTGCATATGTTCCAGATTATGGCACAGAGGAAGTCCTCAAAATCAAGTCTAAATAGACTCAATATCGATCCCTCCAAACTAGTGGACATTCCGGTTCAGGGTAGGTAACATCAATGGAAAATCATAACAAATATTCAGTACTATATAAGACATACTGGATGGAAACACCTGCTTATTCATGCAATCAACCAATCAGCTTTGATCACATCAGAATGGGGGAAAAAGTAGCGACTTTGGCCTTGTGTTGGTTGTTGGTAAACCAATTGGATCTTATATTAAGACCAGGCTGTGACCCTACATAGCCTCAGATTTTTGTTTTCGTCTGACGGGAGTGAATACAAGATTGTTTGAACTTGTGCTTTCAGAAATAAATTTCTGCTGAGCAAAATTTTAGAGTGATGATTCGGCTTGCATTTGTCTTCCTGTCAGACTGCTTTTTCTCACCTGGCCACAGGACCCGATTTTTGTTGTTGTTTGTACCATTCTGTAAACACTTTTTATAGTGACTGAGTTCTGATCGCTTAATTGCATGAATTGTATGAATGACCAGGTGTACAGGTATTTCTATTAAAGTGGCTGGTGAGTGTTTATATGTGGGGAAAGTATTTTTTTGTATAGTTGCAGCAAGTCTCATGATGTCTACATTTTTAACTCGTAGAATTCCCAGCACCAAAGAATGAGTTGGTCCAGCGTTTCCAGGTTCGCTACCTCGGTAATGTACCTGTGGCCAAACCAGTAGGTAAGGAACACTTTTCTCTTGTTCAAGGCCTCAATGACGTTACTGTGTGAATCTGAATGCTGCTATTGAAAGCCCAAATTTTACACTGGTGTTTTTTGTTCTCTTCAGGAATGCAAATTTTAGGAAAATGATTTAGGGAGGGAGAGGTATTTACAGGACTCAAACTCGACATTGACAGATTTATTTTTTTCTCTTTTAAGACTCCAAATTCAAACTCGGCTGAGATGTGACTTTGTAGGAGCTTTATAAATACACTGTGTACAAAAAATGTAACTCAAATATTATGTTACTAAATAAAGCACTATGTTAAAGCCTGCATATGAAAGATTGTATGCAGGTTTTGTATTTGCATGTTGTTTTATATATATCACTGCATACTGTGGACCTCAGGAATGCACTGGAACACATTTGTTAATGAGGTTGCAGGACTGGAGTGTGACACCTTTGATCAGCATTAGGATTTTTCAGCAGTACGATTTAAGTCTGGATATTTAACTTTTGCATAAAACTTTTTTTTGTTCTGCTGTGTGTTCTCCCTCTAGGCATGGATACAATTAATACTGCCTTGGAGACTGCGCTTTCCTCTAGAGACATTGCAGATTGGAGTCCTGTGACCGTGAATGTGGCCTCTGCCACTCTTACTATTCTTATTTCAGATGTGAGTGTAATTGCACACACAATCTAATTATTTTTTTTTATAAAAATGTTGCATTTATTTAGTCTGGCTGAAATTGCATTTTTTGTTCCATGTGTGCATACAGACTGAGGAGGTTCTATCGGAGTGTCGTGTTCGCTTCCTGTCATTCATGGGTGTGGGGAAAGATGTACATACCTTCGCTTTTATAATGGCTGAAGGCCCTGGAGATTTTATCTGCCACATGTTTTGGTGCGAACCCAACGCTGCCAGTCTGAGTGAGGCCGTGCAGGCTGCATGCATGGTGAGTAGAAGAAACAAATTGCTACTGTTAATGAAGGTGTGTGTGTGTGTGTGCGTGTGTGTGTGCGTGCATGTGGAGGAGTGGATTCAGGGGTCATGTTAGTGTACGCAATTACCGAAAAAATCCGATCTGCCTAATTTTGTACATTTTTCAGGAAATCTAGATTTTAAATATGTTGCTTCATATTTAAAAAATACACAAAACTATTGTATTTCAAACAAAAATTGTGTATTGTATTATTATTGAATAGAATAGAGGTCAACCAGTGGATTTTACCTATAGCTAGGTTGGATCGTACTTGCAGTTTAAAAAAAACAATAATTTTTTAAAAATTAATACTGGATTAAAAAAAAAACCTCTCCATGTAAAATAGTACTGAACTTTATTACAAAGATGAAAAAACAGTACTGAATCATTAATGTGCTAGATGTAATAAATATATGAATTAATGAATATACTTGTATAATGAATATATATTTATTATATGATATAATTAGGGTTAGGGTTATCTCTGTGCACCATGCTTTCTTCGCGTAAAAAAACAAACAGCACTTTGTGTCAGTGGTTCACCTCTAGAGGGCGCTCTTGTAATGACAGCAGACCTTCTCAGCCACTCCACCAACACAAGCAAGCCGGAAAAATCTCGGTATGGATTTTTGACAATAGTTCTAACAATCAACTACTGATGAATCAGTCAACCTCTAGTATAGACCCCCTGGAAGCCCCTCCCTTTTGCCAGTCATGCATTAGTAGAAGGTCTTTCACTTCTCACCTAATCTCTGATATATTTATTTTCTCACGTGACTCTGTTTAGGTGGACTTATCGACAAACGCAGTTAATTTCTGATAAATATTATTTTAGGGATGCTGCTAATAACATTTGACTGAAAGTAGTGGAAAATCTTGTGTGTGCAATTTCACATTGCAAATAATTTTAATGGTTATGAGAATGAAATTAAAAGCATAAAACCATATGTATGTATATGTAAGCGATTGGAGCAGATTACGAGGGTAATTTTAAGCCATGCTCAACAATTTATGGCTATTTCATTTTGCTTTGCCAAAGGACAAGTCCAATATTTAGTGCTGGTAATGACTTCTCTGCAGAATTTTCTTTTAATAAATGATTTGAGGCTGCATGTTATTGCATGCATAAACAGCATTTGCCATTTTATATCTGTGTTTGTCTGGTTCCAGTTGAGGTATCAGAAGTGTCTGGATGCCAGGCCTCCCAGCAGTATCTCGTGTTTGCCTGGCCCCCCTGCTGACTCGGTTGCTCGCAGGGTGGGCTCCAGTGTCAAGAAGGGAGTGCAAAGCCTGCTGGGAACATTCAAGAGATCTGGAGCCCAGACACCGTGAGAAACCGAGTCCTCCTACAGTTGCTCTCATTTTACACCTCCCTTCCTACCACAGTTAGTTGTAGATCTCAATCGAGCGTAAAACACACATTTAATTTTTCCTGGCCTCTTCTGATATCAGGTTTCCCTCTATTTCTGTGTTGTGTGTTGTATGACTTTTGGAACAAGACCTGATTTAGAAACGAACAAAATATCGAACAAATTCTACACAATGATTACTTCAACACTAATAACATCACTACTTCACAGTCTGCTCTTGATAGATGGTATTGCATTTCATTACCGATTCTTGAGGGGTTTGAATTATACAGTGTCCGTCTCAAAAAAAAAAAAAAAAAAAAAAGGAGGACCAAAATTTGTTACCGCAATGGACACAAAGTTGTGTTCACATCTTACAAATAACGTGCAACTACACGCGCTTTTAAAAGAAAACACTAAACTGGCACCGGGCAACATACCTACTAATGTGCTGTATGTACTGTAACACTGCAGTTGCCGCAGGTTTTTAAAATATAAAATTATGTTTAAATATTTTACGTTTTCCCGTTAACAAAACACCCTGTGCGTGTGTAGTCGGGATGCTTTCACACTCGCTCTCTTTCCCATACACAACCCCATACACGTTCTGCACATAATCTTATGGGAAGCGTCCGCAATCTGCACTGCCTTTAAAAAGTGTTGCAGCCAGCATTTATTTTTAATGCAACCTCTCACCTGCGAGGGAAAAAAAAACACGAAAAAAGATGCCGGTGAAGTTGGTTAGTGAAGCAATATATGGAGATTTCCAACATAGATTACTCACTGTTTTTGGGATGTGATCCCACTTTTACTGTGGCTGCATGCAGCGAAGTCACACAAGTAGCATGTTCTTGTGATTCAAAAATCTTATATTTGAAATAACAGTAGATATTTTTTAAATGTTAAAAAAATAATCAATTAAATCAAGCTGGCAAGCTAGTTCCTTACCTGTATGAGTTATAGACTTTGTGGTTATAGTGTACCTGTCATGTGTTTCCATATCAACACACAAAGTGCACATCTAGTGGTTAGTTT
The DNA here is from genome assembly GCF_014805685.1 of Silurus meridionalis. Taxonomy (NCBI): domain Eukaryota; kingdom Metazoa; phylum Chordata; class Actinopteri; order Siluriformes; family Siluridae; genus Silurus; species Silurus meridionalis. The sequence goes on from NC_060894.1 coordinate 19,282,064, forward strand.
TTTTTTTATTGTTTAGATTAAAAGACAGCAAGTGTGAAAGCACCCCAAATGTGTGAATCTTCACACAAGAGTTAGACTTTAAATCTACACAAGACTCTATTCTATAAATCTACACTGTACATGACGCAGCTGACTACATGCTGATGTGATCTTATCAGTGCATCATAAGTTTTAGCTTTTAATGGTTTGTTTGACTGGAATTATTTAAACAGATTATTTATATACTCTACAATAGCATTACTGTATCATAGTCTTCCAGAAGAAACCGGCTCAACGAAGAGCCCCTGGATATTTCAACTAGCTTAAACGGGCATTAGTGACCGGATCTTTTTGTAGATCTTTTATTTTTATTTAGTTGTATTATGTTTTATTTCCCTCCTGGGTGGGAATTCTGATTTTTAGACGTGAGGTCTCACCACTATGTGGTATCTTTTTTTTTTTTTTTTTTGAAAAATTTGTGACTCATGTTTCTGAATGTGTACAATTCTGCCTTCATCAAGTTAGTGAGGTCTGATCTGGAGACGAAATGATCTATAAGGATGCTTTAAGCATGGTGTGTGTGTGTGTGTGTGTGTGTGTGTGTGTGTGTGTGTGTGTGTGTGTGTGTGTGTGTGTGTGTGTGTGTGTGTGTGTGTAGTTGCAGGACTAATAATGTACAGGTAGAGGGAGCTCTTTGCTTTCCATTGGTCTTGTACAATAATGGCAGGTTCTGTTCTCGAATGGTTTATTTGTGACTCGTGTGAATTTTAGAACAAAAATCTCTCGTACACACTTGAAAGGACAGTGCGTCACCGTTCCGTCATGTGTATATACAGGATAAACACTGACACCCTCTCCCCCCCCATCTCATGCACCTTGTAATATAAAATTCACCATGACTCGCCTCGCTGTTTGGGTCGGCCGTGCACATACATCACATTCGGTGAGTAATCAGAGAATGTTATTGTGTATATAAACTAATATAGTGATAGTAGCAGATTGCACCCATATCCAGTAGCACATTTCTCTTGAATGCGAACAGGCTGTGCAGACTGCACTTCATCCACAGATTTTTTTTTTGTTTTTTTTTAGATTTTCTGTTTGGTCTGCTTGTCAGTAAACCTTAGCTTTTAGCTCAGCTGCTAAAGAATGAATGAATGAAAATAGAATTTTTTATTTTTTTATTTTTTCCCCCCCAGCCGTGCCACATTTCGCTTGCAGTGCAGTCGCTCCACTAAACAAACGTGTATGTGGTCATGTCTCGACATTTCCTGTATAAAATGTAAGGGACTGTAGATCTAGATAACCTTATGTCATGGAGATTGGTAACAACATGGAATAAAACCTATGTATTGTACCTTATTCAAGGAATGTAAATGTTAGTTAACTAATAAGTTTTATGAAATTCTGCCTTTTTTTTTTTTTTTTTTTTTAAAACTGACGAATGAATGAAAGCCATCCTAACCAGCCAGCCAACACTATATTTCTTTATGCATAATAAAGCCATCCGTGCGCAAGTTATCTGGATAGGTTTGTGCTCTCGTAGTGCATTTTCTTGTGTCATATGCAAATATTATTCAAGTGTTTAGTATTTGTAGGATGCACAAGTTCGGTGCCAAGGAGAGCGTTTCTCATTTTGTTATCGCTTGTTTTGGAATTGCTTTTCTTATCATGTAAATTAGGTGTCATGTTCTGTATATACATATATATTAATATGATGTGTCACTTGAAAAATAAAAGTTACTGTCTGTCTCCGTGTTGGACTGTGCTGATATGAAGTTTTAAAATACAGGTGATGTCGGGCCTAGGATCTGCAGCAGGACTCTTAAATCTCATGCACTGCAAAAAATAATGCACAAATAATTTCTAAAGCATATTAAACCAATTCTTCGTTCTTAATGTTTCTATAGCATTGATGATTGCTATAAAGTCGTAATCACAGGCAGGAGGTAGGTGGTATTGCGGTAGTTAAGGCGTTAGGTTACTAAACAGAAGGTTTGGGTTCAATCCCTCATTCCACCAAGCTACAGTACCACTGCTGTTACCATTGCTGTGCTTCAGTAAACGTATCAATACCCTGTTTGAATTCTATTCCAGTTAAAGTGCTCCTTGTACATTTCTACATGAGCAAAAGTATTGGCTTTTTAATGTACTCGTGCATTAAATGTACTGACTCTATAAGAACTATTAACTCATTTTTTAAATGTAATGTTTTATTTCCCTGTACTTAAGTATTTGCTTCATTGTAGTCAGGAAAGGCATGTCTTAAAAGTAGTAGAGTGAAAATATATAAGGTGTTACACAAATGATGTAAAAAGAAAAAAAAAATCATTGCCCATGTCCAGCTTTGAGAATAATATTGTAGTCTTTTACCTATAGTGGTCACTCAGCATTGCAGTTTCACCAAGTGGCTGCTAGAGGGCGCAGGGTGAGTGCAGATGCAGACTTCAGACTGGAAGCGAACTGAAAATTTTAATCCATGGCGTTCACTCGTTTTCGAACATTTCCACCCTGAATAACTCGAAACCAACCAGCATTTATAACACATACACACCACCTTTACAACCGAGTTTGGGTTACATACAGGATAAAGGCCTGTAGAATCAGTTTTCTGATGCATCACGTGATCCATGTTGCTATATTTTGTGAAAAAGGTTTTTACCCCACAATAATTTTAGGTATAAAAATCCAAAAATGTCTTGTGCTAAAGTGAAGTGTTTGAGAAGGAAATCTAGAAACTGGGAAAATCATGCTGCTGATGGAAAAGTTTTATGTTAAATGACTGAGTTTTCTCATTTGTTTGAAGCCAAATGCTTTAAATGTCAAAATGTGTTCACAAGATTACTTACAAGGCTGAAATATCTAAATGAAATGATCCAAATACTACATTGCGTTATCCAGTGGCAGGCAGTGCCTTTGGTACCTTACCCAAATTAATCCACCTCTTAATACCACCACTATCACGTCGCAATTATAGAAACCATCAATACTATAGAGAGGAATTTCACATATAGAAGGTGAAAACCATTTTACTAAAGCAAGAAACTTAGTAAAGATTTCAAACCTCTACACTACAACCACAACTGTGCACCTACATCATCTGCATATACATAATTTGCAGCGCTCCTCAGAGGCTGTTAGCCAGTGGTACCGCTCGTATTCACTGGTCTGGAAGTGGAGAACAAACCCTTTGAGACAAGCTAGCTAGCTTCGGAATTGGCCAACCTAGCTTTTCTTTAAAATGCATTTTTAAGTAATAATTTTCTCTTCCTCCGTAGGCATAAAAAAGTCTAACTCAGCTGTATTAATATGTGCAGAGCTACAGATGTGTTTTGCCAGTAAACTTGACTGTAACATTTTCCCTCTGACCAACCAATCAGAGGATGGAAAAATGCTGATGTGATTCTGGCCCTATGAGGCAAATATGAAATCTGATTGGTTAAATAAACAGAGCTTTTTCTTAAGGAGACTAAGGTAAAAAGCCAGCAGTACTGACTATGAAGGCTCTGGGTAGATTAGATTGACATGGCAGCACATAGAGGCTGAAATCTGATTGGACTAAAAATCGAACATCCACATACACGTACTGGAAGCAGTGCAGCAGAGAGAAACACTACGAAATGAAAAGAATAAATTAATACAATTTCATGGAAGAAATATTAGAATTTAGGTTGTAAATGTAGGTCAGTGCTTCTGATAGTGTTTAGGCCAGCAGAGAAGGCTTTGCTGACCCTGACCACCCACCACTGGCTTTATCGATTAGTTTAAAAATATATATATTTTTTTACCAGTGAATCATTGTTAAGATTTTTGCCATACTGGGCTTTGGGCCCATTTTGTTATACCCAGGAGTGTATACTGATGTTTACTTGTCAAGTTTTTTTTTTTTCATGAAACATTAAGCACTGAAGCACAGTTTGCACATAGTTGTCCAATTTAATGGCATCAGTAATGGTATTTGGAAGAAACATGATGATAAAGGCACATTTGATGCTCGGTTACACATGTGTGTAGACTGATAAATAACATGCATTTTAGAATAGTAGAATTGATTGCTGTGAAAACATTCTAATATCTTGGGCAGATTGCTTACATATGCATGGGGTGTATGCATGAACTTTGCATATTTAATATTCAATACATGGAGGATCATGTCTGCAATGAAATAATTTGTTGCATTTTTTCAATTTGATATATTTTTTTTCAAATATTAAGTTTATATCCTGGAACATGAACAGATAAGCAGTAAACTGTTTCATGAAACAGATTTCACAAGAGGATATATTGTCCTACCTAACAAACTGCTACATTTGCATAGTCACTGTTGTAAGATCTATTGATTAAAAAGCACAAGCAAAGTTCACCCATGATTATGTAGATCGATGCAAATATAGAAACTCGCACTGCCTATGCAGATGAATATTGAAAGTGCACATCTTTACCTTGGAGGCTGTGTATACAAAACTGAATGAAATACCCAGGGTCCTTTATGGTGACTGATCTACATAAATCTGAGGCTCAAAACAAAAGATATTAATCGAAACTTATTGAATAGTGTGTAATTTGACATGGAAGGAGTCTCCAGTGTCAGTGATTTGTAAGTCAGTAAGTTTTCTGGTTTTGCATTAACAGTACATGCTGTGATTAAATTTTATTACATGCAACATATATCTATTTATATAGACATATACATTTGCAAATAAAAACACTTGAGGATGTGCAATAATCATCTTCTATCAATTCATCTTGGATTCTTTCCTCAGAAAGGCACACCCTTGTGTTCTATTCCTTAGAATGATCTGCTCAGAAATCAAATAAAATGCAGCAGAAGTTTTCCAGTTAAACAAAAATTTCATTAGTTGCCTCTGTTTAATCGGATCTGTGAATTTCAGTAGCGCAGTGTGTTTAGAAAACAAAATCACCCAAAGCGAGCCCTGAAAATTGTCTCAATATTGTTCCGCATGATAAAACCAGCTAATAAATATGAATGCGATGCAGGGGTTATTGTGATAATTGTCATGGGCTTACTCATATTTGAACACTAGGAATGCTGATCTTCTCGTGTGGGTTGTCGTGATTTGCATTTCGGAGTAAATATCTGTGTTCATGCATATTTATGAATTCAAATCAATAAAAATTAAACCGACAGGCTCATCAGCACAAAATTCGAATAATGTAGGCAAATGTATTACAGAGGAAAATGTATTACCATGTAAATACGCTACCTTTATCCTTTTCACTGAAAAGGAAATATTGCATCTGTTCGAATACAAAACTCACAAGTCGACTGATAGACATGTCATGTGATGTCTTCAACTATACATTCACTGGAATTCAGTCATGAGAATATAGTATTCAGTGTCTAAAGTTAATTATATTCATTGTTGTGTGGATTTTCGTTTCATTGAAGTGTACTGGTGATGTGCTTTTTTTCTAGAAAACTTACAGTGGCTCCATTTTACTGAGACCTGGACAGTTAACTTATGCTTTTGAAAAATTATTACGCATCAATTATTGTGCATCAATGAGCCTTCAGCCGCCCACGACCCTGTCGCCGGTTCACCACTGTTCCTTCCTTGGAGCATTTCTGATAGACACTGAGCACTGCAGACCAGGAACATCCTCCAAGACTCCCTCAAATCCTTACACTTGCCCATTTTTCCTGCTTCTAGCACATCAACTTTGAGGAGAAAATGTTCACTTGCTGCTTAATATATCTCACCCATTTACAGGTGCCATGATGAAGAGATCACGATGAGGAGGTCACGCCTGGTTGGTGTACAGTATGTGTGTGCACTGAATAACACCCTCAGGTGCCTTCTGAATCTTCCACTCCAGATTTGTTCCTCAGTTGTCTTAAAGTCAGTCTGCACGGCAGTCAAAAACTGACGCACGCAAGAAAACGATTTATCTAAAGTTTTACGCCATGAATACAAATACTTTTCCTGTATCAGCAGGTCACAATTTGTTTTTGTAACAAATTTTTATTTTCATTCTTTAAACAAATATCTGTACTTTTTGCATTTTCAAACCAGTAACCAATCGTTACTTTAGTTTGAATCTATTTGGATAGATTTTTTCAATATTACATTTTTTGAAAAAACATTTATTTTCAATATTTCTTCTTCTCATTGTGCGCCATTTTTAGCCCACCAACCTATTTCTTGTCATGGAGCGTCTTTTTCAATCTACCACTGATGTATCATTCCCTGGTTCTCACGCACCGCAGATGTAGACTAAGTTATGAAGCTCACAATGAGCAGGGCAGAAGGCAACAAGAAGTCTGGGGTTAACGTGGATGAGACAGAGGACAGAGACATCCCTGATCATCAGCATCATCTTTTCTCTGCTTGTGTTCTAGTGGTTGTTCAGCCTGGATACATTTAATATGCAATAAAATTGCATATTAAATGTAAAAAATTGGCATCCAGATACCAGTGTGACACTAAAGCAGGAAGTAGTAATGACTATTTTTTACTGAAGCACTGTCACTTCTTAGCTTTGACTTAAATGAAAAAGTTTAGTCAGTACAGAGACTACAGGTTTTGGTCCAAATCATGACCAAAATCGCACAGTATGCACCTGGATATACCGAGCAGCAGGTTGGGGGCTCCAGTATCGAACCCTTGAGCAAGGTGCTTAACTCTGTCTGTCCTCCAGGGGCGCTGTATCATGGCTGCCTGTGTGCTCTGTCCCCAGCTTCCTAACATCGCTAGGATATACGAAGAAATAATTTAATTGTGCTATAATGTACATGTGAAAAGCAGGGGGCAGAGCTAGAAAATTATTTATGGGGGGGCAAAGGGGTGGCATGAAAATTTTAAGGGGTGGCAACACTAAAGCAAGCATCCTTGCATGGCATTTGTGGATTGAGGAATTATATGCAAATTCAGTGTATACACTGGGGTGCACATATTTATATTAATCTATTAAGACTGATTGACTTTACCTGAACCTGCTATATGGATTGGAAAGACATAAATGAAATGTAAGGTATATTTAACTTTAGTTTCTTGAGTTCTACGTAAACCTGTAGCGAGTTTAAGGCAGATGGGGTGGCAATGCTTTATCTTAGGGTGGCAGTTGCCACCCCGTGCCACCCCAGTAGATCTGCCCCCTGGTGACAGGTAAAAAAGCCACTTTACCTCTTAACCACATACTGTATAGGTATTTTGGTCAGGTGTCTGCAAACACTTTGCCATACAGTGTAAGTATTTTTGTAAACATTCCACACCATTAAATTGAATTAGAAATGTGTTTAAAAAATTGTGATAATCAGATTCTGTTTAAGCTTCGTAGAAGCGCTACACATTTTCAGGCTGTCGAACACTGCTCCCGCTGCTGATATTAATCACAGTCTTGTGTAAGGAAGAAATGCACGGAGTCACAGTACGTTTCCGCCAGCACGTGGCAGGGGGCCTCCCCAGTGGGATTCTGTAATCCCTCACACATGATGCACACTTGCTGTGCCTGTCACAACCGTGGCAAGATGAAGGCAACGGCAAACGCCTCGAAGTGATCTGACACAAATTGCTGGTTCCTTCGGCTTTTATTTTCGCTTAACTGACATTTACCTCCGAATCCCGAGTCAGAAGTCACACTGTTTGATGACGCTTCCTGCTGAGGCTCGGATAAAGTGTGAATAATAATCGCGCCACGTCACGCATTCCAGTGTTTTCAAAAACCCACCAGATATTTGATATACTTGCAGAATCATTAAATGCCACTTTGGATGCTTTTAAAGCTCCTCCTGCAACTACTGTGTAACATTTCAACCTTCTGAAATCTTAACCCCTCAAACATTATGAGATTCTGATTGGCAGCTAAGAGCTCCGGCACGGCCCAATGACGTGTTGATAAAGAGATGGAAAATCACGCAAGGTCACAGGTACCACACGAATGACTCTAGCGGGAGACATGCCTTTCCTTCTCTATAAGCACCCTGGAGTGACAGCGTTGTATGTTCTGCTAGTAGACGCTGCTTTGCTTTCATTTGCTCACCGTTTCAATCTGATGTTTGTATGCATGTTTCTGCATTTTGCACAGTGTAGGGTTGTGAATTATTTATCGAGAGTGGAAAGATGGGGGATAGACACACACACACACACACACACACACACACCCACTAACACACAAACTCACACACACACCAACCCACAAGGCACCAAGTTGATTTTAATTCAGTTCACACACAAAGAGCACACATACACCATAGGCTTCTGAGGCTGCAGGGTTTGTTTGTTTTTTAAACACACCATCACCAAGATTCGGATAAGTTCATGACATGACTGAAAGAGGGAAAAGTGCAGACAAGGTTAAGAAGTGAGTAATAGTGACTATAATTACACCTACATGTGCAGGAAAAGAGTGCAATAGCATGGACACCAATTCAACAAGAGATATATGACTAATTAAGAAGCTAATATCTGAAGGATTTTTATTCTATAAAAAAAAATCAATGTTTTGGTGAAGCATCATGGGTTTTTTTTGTAGTTTTTTTGGGTGGGTGTTTCTCTGTGTTCTCCAGTTTCCTCCCACTGCCCACAAAAATGCAATTAACATCAAATTGTGCTCTTGTGTGTCTTCATATTGTCCTTTTCAGCTTATTGCAAATGTGTACTGGCTCATGGAGCGTGCTGCGCTGTCGGGCAGTTCGTTGGCAGACATGCAGGAGTCTGTGTTTGTTTCTCTTCTTCATTGTAATTGTTGCATTAGTGTGTAAATGATGCTTCGATCTCAGGGGAAAAAGGCCGGTCCTTTGCGAGCGCACTAATTGCTTATAAATGGTGGAGTTTAATGAAAGGCAGAAAATCAAGCATTTCTGGTGATTTATTGTCAGAAATTGGAGACGTGGGCGGGTGGCAAGAGGGACTGCACGCACATGCATGCACACGCACACACACACACACACACACACACACACGCACACACACACACACCATGCATACAAGAATACATGCTAAGATTCCTCGATTCCACTTACGAGCAGTACGCCCCTTGTGTTTTTTTTTCATGGTCATATAGATTAGATGAAATGTATGATTAATAGCTCAATAGGTTTTAATTGAATAGGCAATATTTTTATTTGATTTCTTTGTTTAATGCTTTCTATATGTCTCTAATCTTGTGCTCCTGCCTTCATGTGTGTCCTTCTCTGGGATGCTTTTGCATGTCTATTCATTACAATTAAATGATCTCCTCTACCATGATTAAAGATTCAGATGAGGGTCATTAATCACTTTCTCAGTGCTGGGCATGAAGCAACTTTCTGGCTGGAGGACACACCCACACACACACACACACACACACACACACACACACACACACACACACACACACACACACTACAATACACAACTACAACCTATCTATTATGTTAATGTTTACTCAATTAATATGAAAAAATATAAGAAATATGATCTATTAACTATGTTTAACACCTGAATTAAAAAAAAAAACATTTATAAAATAGAAAAGCATTATTAGTCAAGTAATATCTTAATTATGAAAATCCGACAAACCTGTGATTATTATTATTTTTATTTTTTTATTTATTATTATACTCACACACCAGAAGAGGGAGATCATGAGCCATTATTTCCTCACAGTTAAGAACAGACAGGTACACTGCTAGCCATAAAATGTGAATATTCAATTAGAAGAGTAATATATTAGAGAACCTTTCACACAATCTCAGGGATTATTTGGATATATGCACATTAGACACTTTTCCCTCTTATACCCCAGAGGTTTGCTCAGAGGTCCATGCTCTGGTCCAGCTGAAAGCCTGGTGCTGAGAAGTGCATGAATCATTGTCTGTAATTTCTAACGAACCATAATCTCGTGATTATGAAACTGTATCCAATTTCTGCATGGATCAAGAGTTCATATTAGTAGGAATTGTTGGTGTGTATTTAGAACCTCTGGTTTCTTTACTAATTTCACGTAGACACTTCTTTCATGTTTCAAGTTTCAAATGCTAATATATACTTTTATTTAAAATGACTGACAATTTTATTCTGTGTCATTTAACGTGAGGGAGAATTGAATGGAAGCATACAGCGAAAGCAGCTGGAAACAGTGTGCCACGAAGCACAATGATACATGACCACATGATAAATGAGCAGAATTAAACATCTTGAATTTGTATATATTTAATATGACATCATCATTGTCTGTTCTGTCCCTAAATAATTCTGACTATTTATTCCCTGTAATGTTTTCAACCCATATCAAAAATGTCATTGAATATACTGAATAATAAAAAAATGGTAATGAATGACGTGACCATAAATATTTACCCCCTTTATTTATTATTATTACTATTATATATATCTAATGAAATAAACCTATTTGTGATTATATGCTATGAATCTAAACAAAATAAGCCCAGAACATTTGGAGAAAAATCTGCATATTTTTAATAACTATTTAAAAATAAATGTTGTGATTGCATCAGCAGCCATCCCCAAGGCCATGATCTGCTCAAGGGGTGAATACTCAAACACTGGTCTGGCATTTAAGCGGTTAACTTATTGCTAGATTTTTCTCCTAGTTGTTTTAGATTTAAAAAAGTAGCATGATTTACTAATGCAATTCAATTGTTTTAAATGATTATTTCAAATCAATCAAAATGTTGAGGTTTGGTCATGTTTTGAAGTTTTCCCAGAAATTGTTTAGAACAAAACACAACATCTGGAGTAAGTGCAAGTACTCTGGAAAACTAAATCACAAAGCGGCTAATCGGAATATCAATGATACTAACAGTAAAAAAAAAAAATGCAATAAAGTGGCAACATGATAACATGGAATGGTGGTTAGGGTAGCATATGAAATGCATTTTTATTGCTGCACATCCCATTCAATTTGGTGTTTATTATCTACTCGGTCTCATCTGAATCTATTCAGCGGAGACACTTAGGGTGGCATATAAAATGGCTTTTTATTGTTGCACGTCCCATCCCATTTAGCGTTCATTAGCTAGTCTGGCTGATCTGTATGTATGCAGGGGCATGACGAGAAGCTGGCGGTGGTTTTTTTCTTTCTGCAGGCTCTTTTTCAGCCTTTTAAAGCGAGTCGGGATTTGGAAGGGGATTGTCGGGGGTCATGGTGGAACAGGGGGGAACTGGTGGGAGGGGAGTTTGGGCGTTCACACCGAGGACACTGCAAGAAGCACGCTAATCCCTGCAGTGGATGTGCAGACACAGGGAGTCTCTGCAGCCAGCTGCCCCAGCAGATGCTGTGTCTGTGTGTGTGTGTGTGTGTATAGGGAGTTGGAACTGTGAGCCAGGCACAGTGTATTAGAGTCAGCGTGCGTTTGTGTGCATACGTGCATCTGCATGTCCTACTTATACATAAAATAATACTGAGGTCCACAGAGAACAGATTTGGTTTTTGGAATCCGGATAGTATTTTGGCATTCGTATGCAAATGCGGCGCTTGTTAAAGGGTCCCATTAGAAGATTATTCCTGCTTATTAGTCCTCATTACTGCAATGTTCATAAACACAGTTCCAATAATCACACCTATAATAGCAAGTGTACGTGACCTCATGTTACCTCAGGTTGTGTGAATGTTGTGTGCTCTCCTTCCAGTTCCTTCCACATTAAACATAACATATTTACAGTGTCTGAATTGAAATGTGTGCATTGTGTAACATATTCCTATATTTCTTACTCTGACCAGGATAAAAATTAATTAATTAATAAATCTTTTTTCTGTTGCTCTTGTTAAGAGTCTCGATAGCAGACCATCTGTCGCCATATCACCCTGTCTTTTAAACCAACCACCTGCATGTCTTCCCTCACCTTCCGTCCTCAGCATTCTTCTAGCAAAGTACCCCATGTCCCTCCTATGCACATGACCAAACCATCTGAATTGCCCCTCGCTCACCCTGTCTCTAAAGTGTCCTACATGCACAGTCCCTATAATAAACTCATTTCCAGTGTTGGATGAAGTACATAAACCATGTATTTGAGTTAAAGTAGAAATACATTGAGTAAAATATTACTCCTGTAATAGTACGAAAGTATTTGCCCTAAAATATACTTAGGTATCCAGAGTACTGTGATTGATTATGGCTATAATGTTATGGCTATCATTTTTGTCACAAGACTCTTTGCATAATCAACTCAGTTTATGTGAAAAGACTCGAATGTTGCTCTATTAATGAGTCAAACACTGATTGATATCTATTAAACTTATCATGAGCCCAAAACCTTCTTTTCGTTGCTGTATCAAGTTCGAGTCAAGAATTTCTTCCATCATTTATTCCTCTCAAAATGTTGCTGTTGAACTGATGCTGAACTGTATGATGGTGATCAGTAGATACACACCAAGCGCCAATCAAAACAAGTTCACAAAGCACGAGCTCGATCCTGATTGGTGGTTTGCTGCGTGTTTGACCAGTTACGTTTTTATCGATTCATAAATAAAAAGTAATGACTGATTTCACAAAATGTAGTTACCGTAATTTCCGGACTATAAGCCGCAGATGTCTACACTAATTAACTTTACACAGGCTTTAAAGAAAGACACGTTACACACGGTGTAACGGGTGAAATATGTTGCGCTTCCTTTAGGAGCTTAGCGGTGTTTTGGGAATAGCATGCCACTGCATTTTTCCGGTAATACTGCGTGTGTTCAAGACGAGGATTATGTCCTTATTTTCTGATGCTCATTTCTAAGTTTCTTTGACTAACCCTTAATGCTGTTGCCAAGAAAAATAAAAAAGCATGAGTTTTGGAAACCTGTCTGTGCTTATATGATTTCTGTTGTAACTGGAGTTAGTGAGCTCTCCCTTCACCCAGACTCAACGCGTTACAACGGCTTGTATCTAAACAGTAGCCGACCAAGAAAGTCATTGTTCACTGTCTTCCTCCTTCCTTTCACAACTATTTCTCTTGGGAGTTTATCTTTTGGCATCGTCGTGCGTTTAAAAAAAACTTTTTTTTCCGGGAAAAACCCAGGAAAAATTCATAAATTAGCCGCTCAGTTGTTTAAGCCGCGGGGTTCAATACGTGGGAAAAAAGTAGCGGCTTATAGTCCGAAAAATACGGTAAGTAAATAGGAAGATATTTGACTTTGAATATCATAGTGAAGTTAAAGTAAAAATTTTCCCGCATTGAAACACTTCAGTAAAGTTCAGATACGTGAAAAAGCTACTTAAGTACTGTAACGAATTATATTTACTTTATTACTGTTCACCACTGCTCATTTCTAATCCTGTGCATCCTCGTGATTCCCGATAACCATAAAATAATGAATGAATGAATGACAAATGTAAATGTTTTTACACTTGATGAAAAAAAATGTGGATGAAGGAGATTATTCATTCATTTACTTCCTAAACCTTTTCAAGAACCCTTGGACCACATGCGTCACATTGGTGTTCAAATTCTAATGAAAAAATACTACACCAATTGTTATGTTCATCTGGCCAGTCAACTCCTTTCCCTTCCAGCGCTACATGTACTTTGATTAAGTCGTTCCATTTATTTGTGAAACACAGCCTGAATTTATTTCAAGCAAGAATTTACATAATTTCCTTTTTCTTTCATTCTGAGCATTTTTTTCTCCTTTCTGTGCAAATAAAACCACAAATGCTGAGCGGACACTAATGCAAATACTAGCACAAAAACCTGGTTCTGTAGGTGGGCCGAGCATTTGCTGTATCATATGCATGATCGGATGTACGTCGTTACTTACACGGCTACCTGTTATTGCGGCAGAACAGATTGTTGCTTCCATTATTACACTTTGGTGCAGTAGGACCCATATTAAAATACTTAATGAGCATATGTGCTTTATATTTCAGCTGGTGAAACAGTTTCAAGGAAAGGAATAGTGATTAATTTTACAATCTGCACAGCCTGTTTTATTCAGTAATGCTTGTAATTACATAATGTACACTTTGTTGGGTAGAGGATGTGTTATATTTGTTATTAGGCTTAAATGAAACCCAGTATTTGGCTCAAAGCCATGTCTTACTGACATGAGATAAGCTGTGCATGTCAGGCGAAGCAAGAGGAAATGAAAGGATGTAGATGCTGTATCACGGTGTTTTCCTTGCATGAGTTTCCTGATACTGGGTGGATTCTGTCTGTTCACAAAACATACCAAAGCTACATGATTCCAGATGTTAATGGCAGAAAGCCAAGCTAATTTGCTCCAGGTTCTGATTCTGCACAGAGATCTTTACATGAAAGTGTAATGATGTGTTATAAAAGGGAATCTGAGGCTACAGCAAGCACAGGTTTAAACAACTGGGGAAAAAGACCAGGTGACATTTGTCCAGTCTTTATCTGTCTAGTTTTGGTAGGCCTGTGTCCGCCGTGGCCGCGAATGATTTTTTTTTATAGCTGACATGAAGGGAACCTGATGTGAGTTTCTGCTGTTTGAATGTAATCTGCATTAAGGTTCAGCATGTTGTGCATTCAGAGATGCTTTTCTGCTCACCATGGCTATAAAGAGTGTTTATTTGGAATACCCTAGCCTTCCGAGGTTTGCTTTTCTAACCATTGTAAACATTAGAAAGTAGGGGTGTAACGATACACAAAATTCAAGGTTCTGTACGTACCTATATATATATATATATATATATATATATATATATATATATATATATATATATATATATATATATATATATATATATATATAATATTAATGCAATGTACTTTTTTAATAAATTGATTAAATTGAGTAATCGATTAAACTGGAACAAATTAAAAATAAATGGAAATTAATGGAATTTAATGGAAATTAATGGAATTAATGGAAATGGAATTTATTAAATAGTTTATGGATTATGCAGATTTGTATTTAAATGTTCGTGTGTGTTTTACATTTAATATTTCATTTCTTAATATACTTATTTCACATTTCATTAACAAATAACATAACTTAATTTATATAACTATATTATAACTTAATATTGATTCCATCCTTTATTCACTCTCTCGATATGCAGAATTGTCAGGATTTTCTCCTTCTAAGAAAATTCTCGAAGCTGGACATAAAATGTTGAGGAATCCAAATCGCTAGACTGATATGAAAACGTTGAAGATGACAGAAAGTGGCATAGATTTCACGTATACGCAAAACAAAATCGCACATGCACTACAAATCAGATTTCCAGTATGGAGTGAGTAGCCACAGTGACACTGCGATCAAAGCTCGAGGTGGAGAATAAACAAACTTGAGGTCCGGCACTTAATTTGTTCTTGTGGAAACTCAGATTGTAAACGTGTTCCGCACGTAAAAATGCATTTGGTTCACATTTGTATTGTACAGAAAGTACTGTCCCGAAACGGTACCTTTTACCGAAACACCCCTCCTAGAAAGTGTTGTGGGTGAAAATTCAGGGAAAGAGCACTTCCTGAAATGATCAGAATGTCCTATCTGACACCAATGGCCATCCAACTGTAAAACTGACTGAGCTCATAGTTTTTTTTTAACATTTATGTTCAGTGTGAACATTATCTGAGTTGTGCATGATAATGCTGCCACCTAACTGACTGAATGGATCATTTTCTGATTGTATAGGTGTATTTGTTTCTATTAAAGTGGATGGTGAGTGCATATTGCAGACAAAAGTCCAAGTCTAAAACAACAAAGGAAGGAAACAACGAGACACTGCGGCACAAAGACACAAGCAGGTGTAGCTGCAGGGGCTGATGCAAGTTTAGTAAATTACACGGGAGAGTAGCGTCTGGCTGGGTTCGCCAACCTCAGAAAGGCACTCACAGACATATAACTCAGGCACTTTAGCAGACATACAAAGCACGTCCACAAGGATGTGTGCTCTTACTGAAAACAGAAGGCCGTGGGCCTTGTAGCTCACTCTAAACATGATCAAACGTGAGCCTCCAGCTATTGAGCGCTGGCAGACTCTGCACACTTGCCAAACAACAGGCTTTTTATCAAGCTTCATGCGCTGAGATAATAGGAGGGGGAAGGAAAAGAACGAGTGCTGTGTGGGGTTTTGTGTGTGTGTGTATGTGTGTGTGTGTGTGTGTGTGTGTGTGTGTGTGTGTGTGTGTGTGTGTGTGTGTGTGTGTGTGGAGGGGGAGACAAAAATAGTTTAAGGCTGATATGAGACGTCTCACTTGAGTAAGTCTGTGCTGCTGCATCAGTTGGCAAGTCTCGCTTGTTTCATTTGAGCAGAAAACAGCCGCCACACACACACACACACACACACACACACACACACACACACACATGTGCACACACATGCACATGCACACTCACAGACCCTGTGAAGATGAAGTATTAACAAAACACACCACAGCACTGCAGTATCACTTATTAAAAAATCCCACTTCTCGTTTGTGTTCTTGAAACAAACAAAAAGACCTCCTGCTTACCCAAACCTGCCAAACACAAATTACCTACGGGCTGACACTGAGCGCCTTTAAGAACCCATAAAGATCTTAGTTTTTTTAAATACCACAGCTGTGTAAATTGCATAAATCTCACACCAGCTGGATGTTTCTTGGACAGGTATCAGCACACCTACCAGCAAACATCTGTTAATAGCACCACAGGCCCTCAACACCAAGGCCAACAGCAAATCAGTGTGCTAGCTAAAGTGGCTATTAACTGCATTCTCTGGAAAAAAAAAAAACCCTAAGAAAAAATGAAGTATGTTACAAACAGCATTCAATTTCTACATATGGCTACTACTTTGTTGACTGTCTCAGTGTTTGCAATGCAATTGATTTTGTCATGGCCGCTCAGTCAATATTACTGTGCTTACTCTTCTTAAAAAATGATGAGTAAGTAGCTGGAGGTGATCTATATGTTTTTATAGCTTTCTTTTATATAAATGGAAAAAGAATACAATGGAGTCAGGAGAAAAAAAAAATCTAAAAAAGATAAAGCTGATTTTTAGCTATCGAGGTAGCCGATGCTGGTTAAAAGGCAGAATCGATCACACAAATCGACCTGTACCCAAGAATACATGAACAGATATTATATAATAAAAATGCACACAATGGAAGTGAACAGGCAAGTAAGTTTTATTTTACACATAAAAAAAATTGTCTTATAGCCACGGCCCTCGGAACTGCACGGCAATACATTCACACGTAAAACCCTGAAGAAAAAAAAACCTGTAGTACTCATTAGAGCAAAATTCAGGAAGACTTGGGTTGTGTCCCAAACCACATGCTACACTATTAGTACACCATTAATGACACTTATGTCAGTCAAGAAATTATTTGTACATACTGTTTCACATATTGTGTGGTTTGGGACTCCTTTGGGACTCTTTTTCTTGCTGTATATGCATTGGTTTGCAGGAACGCAAAAAAACACAGCATGTTATAAAATAAATTTAAATTTAGAAAATTTATTATATACTGCAGATATGTGTATCCATCTGATTTATACACCAACACAGTTTGATAAAAATGTCTAATTAACTAAATTTAGGAAATCTCTCCTCTTGTGCAAATAAATAGTTTAACGATATTTTCCTTAAATTGCAAATAAACACAATATTAATGTGTTCATTAAATTGCTTTGTTCAATAAATGTGTAGCACCATTGCAGATCAATATTGGCTTTACACAGTTTAACCATCGATTGATTTGCGTCTGGGGGAGGTTTAATTGCCTTGGTGAATCATAGTTTGTATATTATGTGAAATCCAGGCCACTCGGCTAACGGGGAGAAAAAGGGAAGCAGCGTAATCAATTGGAGTAATTTTCAAGCGATCGCACTGACTAATTAGCTCCAGTTCAATTACGGAGTTATGTGTGGGTGTGATGCTCTACCTTAGTGAACATATGGCTGTTGGCTTTTTTTTAAAGGGAAAGAAGCCACGTTTCGGGTTTCATTTTCCATAAAGAGCAATTTTGTACTTTTTAAATACACATTTATGGCATGGAGGCTTACATCTGTTTTTTGCACAACGTAATGCGCAATTAATAAAATCGATGCCTGTAACGTAATGGATCTAAATATGTTCAGCTTTGATTTGATTAGATTTTTTTCGAATTTAATACAATTTTACTCCATCTATACAACACAAGGCTCTGAGTTTATTATTTTTATAAAAATATGATTAAATCCTTATATCTCTTAATATTAGAAAGGTCATATTTTATGTTTTTTTAATGACAATATACTGTATAAAGGTTAACCGGCACTAAAGTGTTCTCAAAATGCAGCGTTCTAAAACTAAAAAAAATCTATATCACTTTGAGATGCTGCACAAGAGCGCTATTGCTTGGGTCATGCTTGTCTCCCAAAGCCCTCTTCATTCCTCTGATTCCTGCAATCATGCACTTGGCAGTGCAGTAAAGGATCATGGGGAGAGCAAGTGTTGATGGAGGAGGGAACAGTAGGAAAAGATTTATAGCATAAATTAGACGCCGAGACATGCACATCAGGAGAGCAGAGGTGATCAGGGATCAGTGGTGCAAAGAACTGCGGAGGCGTGGCTTTGCCATAGCTCATGAATCCTAATTTTGCAGTCGGAGTAACTCATTGTTTCCTGCAGGAAGGAGATGTGATTAAACTGGACATGCCAAAACAATGCTTCCTTAATACTATACAACACGAAATGTTCAAATTTAAGCGCAGCTATAACCTTGCAAACGTATATATAACCTTGCAATTATGGCAAAAAAACATTTTTAGACCTGTTATATTTACTGATAATGATGATGGTTGATTGAAGGAGCTATTGTAATTCTTTCCTATGGGTGAAAATATCTCCACTCTCGCATCTATTTTTTGAAGAGACAGGACCTTTTCATCTATTTCAAATGAGCGACATTGAAGTCATCCTGTTATCCTGGGTCTAATCGCTTGGATGCTAATGAAGCCGTTTTTGAATATTTTCCCCACCAACAATGCGGGCCAGTACCTTAGTGCATGCAATAAATAAAACCTTTTTCAAAACACTGCTTTCAGAATTTAAATCAAATAACAAATGAACACAAAAAAAGAGAGAAGAAGCCAAGTGCTTCAAAGGCCTTGCCTGGCTGCTCGCCCCCAGGCATAAAAAGGGTTCACAGCCATGGCACTGTGTGGGCATTGTGGCACTGTTTGTTTACCCATTTCTCCAGACAGCCAGAGGTTTTGTCCAGCTGTCAGTCTTGCAGAGGCCAAACAACAGGATGTTATCGGAGCACTATGCTTCCAGGCTAATGAAGGACATCTGGCTCCCTACAGGTAAAGGTCAGGCCCCAGAACAGCCAGCGAAAGCTTACAAAGGCAGGCTGTTCAAATCTAGACTCTGTTCAACAGGCCACTTGCCACTACCCTGATTGACACTATTCAGCTTTTCCTTGCTTCATTTGCAAGTATGCAATCTGCTTATTCAGCACTGAAAGTCTGGACTGAAGCTGTAGGTCTGACCGGATTGCTGCAGAGTGATTCTCCTGTTCTTGTTGTTTGTTAAGAAAGCTATACCAGAGATGGCCCAATGGTTAAGGATTTGGATTACAGTTAAATTCAAACCTTTGCTAAGCCAAGCTTCCATGTTTGGCAGCATCCTTTCCTCATTGTTAGTCGGATATAACTATAAATCTTATGCATGTTACGGAGTCACTATAACCATCAGATTATCACCGTGGTCATTGAATATCACCTGAAAAAGAATCGGTTGGCCTAAAGTCCACAGAAAGCTGCTCACTTGGTTGCAAATGACATGGAGTCATATCCATAGCTGGTGAATATCCACAGTTCATAGAACCACAGATACATAGATAGCTTTTATGAGAATTTCACAGAAAACGTGGCCTTGATAACATGTGGCACAATGTTACCAGTGGTGGATGAGTTACACAAACCATGTACTTGAGTAAAAGTAGATACACTAGATAAATTATCACTATTAGAGGTGCTTCCTTTAAACTTTCACTTGAGAAAAAGTACAAAAGTATTTACCTTGAAAATGTACTTAAGTATCCAAAGTACTATGATTTATTATGGCTGTCATTTTCCTATCATTTTTAGTTACAGGACTCTTTGCTTAATCAACTCAGTTAATGTGAATTTACTCTAATTTTACTCTTAACACAGCAATCTATTAATAGAATGATATTAATGGCTCAAACACTGATTGATGTCTATTAAAATGATCATGAGCCCAAAACCTTCTTTTCAACTACTTAAAAAATCGTGCATATAAGGCCACAGGTTCTGTAGCAAGTTCGAGTCTGATGTTTCTTCTTCTATCATTTATTCCTCTCCAAATATTCTGCTTGCTGTTAAACTGATGCTGAACTATATGTTGCAACAATCAAAACAGGTTTAAAACAGGGCGATCGCTCTACCTTGATCCGTGGCTTCCTGCGTGTTTGACCAGTTACGGTTTTAATCACTCATTTATAAAAAGAACCACTGATTTCACAAAATGTAGTTGAGTAAAAAGGAAGAAACTTCGACTTTAAAATGTAGTGAAGTTAAAGTAAAAATCTCCCCAAATGGAAATACTTCAGTAAAGTACAGATACACGAAAAATCTCATGAAAAATCTAAGTACAGTAACGAATTATTTTTACTACGGTACTGTCCACCACTGACCAATACCCCTTATGATTGTGTGGAATGGTGTCTGGAATTCACACGTCTGGAAGTGTTTTATGTATTGTTATTATATAAAGTCTGGAAAATATTGATGACCATTGTAATGATGTGTCTGTTTACTCTTCTCTTTGTATGGGGTATGACATAGCAATAAGTCAGTCCAGTTAAAAGTGTAGAGTGCAGACTACATTCTCTACAGGTTCAGATGATATGTTTGAAAATTGGCTTAAAATTGGCCAGTATGAATTTATGTTAAAAAGCTGGGCTTGACCCAAGGTTGTATATGCATCTAAAAAGTGTCTCAGATTTTATTCTCCACTTTTTCTCTGCTTTTAAAACCTCATCAAAAAGATGTATTTCTTTCACATTTTTATGCTGCAGTTCAGACTTGGAATCCGTCTTGGGTCAGATTAAATTTTAAATCAGGAATTAAATAGTAATTGTTTAATGACAGGGGATATGGGAGTTTATCAGAGGGAGTCTGGCAGGGTGAAAAATAGGTGACATAAGTGACATAGCCACAGCTAAAGTGTTAAGCTTAAATAGTAAACAAATATAGAGCCACACTTAACCATTTTAGTTGCATTAGCATAGAAAGAGAACAGCTAGATGGGGTTAATGAACTAGCTGTGCAGTTAACTTTGCAGGCTAACTGAACAGTAAAATGACTATGATAGCCACAAGCTTGCTAGTTGGCTAGATGGTGGAAGGTGTGGTGAGTGGAGAAGATAAAGCAGAACTCATTCAGCATAATGAGGCTACACATAGCGACACCCAACTTTCAGTCCAGTCAGTTTTGTTTGTTAGCTATTTTGCTAACCAAGATGGGCTGGAAACATCATGCAGTGTAATAAGTGAAAACTCATGAAACTGAACTCCACAGAGATATGAGAGGAAAATAAGGGAAACCTATTGAGACAATTACACCTAGTGTAGCTGAAGAGATGGCAGTAGATGATAGGGGTCAGATGCGAGCTTCTTTTGGAGGACTCGGAGTGTAGTCCTTCAGAGAATGCTTTGGCAAAGATGACATTTAGTCTGGCTTTGTATGAGGCAAGGCTAGGAAAATCTTTTTGGCAATAAATTTCTAAAAACAAAAATAAGAAGTTTTAAAAGTATAGAGATTGCCGCAGATAAACTGTTTACCAAAAAAAATCTAAAATCTGCCCAGGTAGGGAAAATATGCAAATAAATGCTTAAATAGGAATTAAGTGAGTAGATAAGCGTAATGGATAAAAGTGGTTTACTTCCATTATACTTCCCTCTAAATCAAGATCACTGCTGCAAGTGCAAGTCTCTAAGCTGCTAAAACTCCGTTTTGGAAACACTTTTGCCAAAAATGGATTTTGCATTAAGCTTGCTAAAGAGTAATGAAGTGTACAATAAAAGCCAGTGCCAATTCACATTGTGATCCAATTAACACACAGCAGCATAGGAAAAATATGTGTGGTTAGAAATGCTACTAGGGAACAGTGTTTAGCTCAAACCTCAAGCTCACACCTCTACCCTGTGTGCAGAGTTTGCATGTTCTGCCCATGCTTCGGGTGCTTTCTCCAAGGAATCTGGTTTCTTTATTGACATCGTCCAGCTTAAAGACGTGTTGTCAGGTGATTGTCATGTCTAAATTTTCTGTAGTATGATTGGACATTGTGTTGGGTTGCTACTATTTCCAGGTCGTCCCCTTCCTTGTGCCATGGTGTAGACTCCTGGCTCTTGTGATCCTATGGAGAGAAGATGTAACGAGGGATGGTTGAATGGATGGAGAATATTACTCAGAGTCACAAAACAACTTGCCTTTCACAACCATTTTTATGTAACTAATGCATATACAGAAATGCATTGTCAATTCTGATATTATAAATGATTCAACCCTAATTGCCTATAAATATTTTTTTTCTAACAAAAGCTCATCAAGAAGCTCAGGATTCTCAGCTGTGGTTTGTCAGGGAAACAAACAAAATAATGACAGCCTCAGAGTATACTTGATATTAGCAGTCTTCAGCTAAACTCATAAATATTTTGATCTGCACACATCTTTCTGAACAATTGCAGCATGTATTCCACTACAGCTAGAAATTATGCCATTTTAATTTCTTCTTCACTTTGGTTTTCTCACATCTTCTATAAGAACAGATGTAATTTTCCAGATTCTAATTACAGTTAGAGGAATCATTTCAGGGGGTCAATAGTGTATTGTGTGTTTAGATTATTTCTACCCCACAGGAAAGCTATACTGTACATGCCTGAGCAGGTTGCTGCTCTCTAGAGAACGACACCCCGAGAAAGAGCTGCAGGTGGAGGTATGGGTAAATCTATGTGATGCTAGAAAGTTCTGGTTGCCTGAGAGACCAAATGACTGACTGGTAACTGCTTAGTGAACTCTCTCTGGGCTTGTTGGATTTGGGAAGATGTAGCTGCATTGTTTATGGTATGGTTTGGAATAATGATGCATTCCTAATTTAAGTAAGAAAACAATAATGTAAATTTTTTTTGTGCAGCTTGAAAAAAATTCATATGCAAATTGTATTGAAACGCTATTAAACATTATAGACATATTTAACATTTTTTACTTTTAAAATCAGTAAGGTCGATCTGGTCTTCTCGGTCAATCATGAGACACTAAATGTATGCCAAGTTGTATTTTCGATGTATTTTAAAGGTTTTTATTTATTTATTTATTTATTTATTTATTTATTTATTTTATAGATTCCTTTTTAAGTTAGTTTGACAAGCAATTTGCCTACTAAATTCAAAGGAAAATATTCTGTTGGTAATTTTCATACTCTATACTGAAAATTGCATCACCTAAATTAAAAGATCACCAATGAATGTAAATCAAGGCTACACATTCCAAATAGACTAGACTAGAATTGAATAGAATAGAATTAAACACATATCTTTATTTCGTTATTATTATTACTAGTCAATGTATGTAATAGGACGAAATGTACACTAAATTACTAAATTGAATGTCTATGTCATTAAAAACATAGATAAGAGTGCAAAACCATATGCTGATTGTCTAGTAGTAGAAAATAAATGTCCAGCTTTGGGGCACTTGGGTTTACTGTAGCCTCAAATTGCAGTTTTTGTCTAAACGGAGTGGAATCAAACGCAGTCTTCTACTGTTGTGACCCACCTCATTTAAAATTCAGCATATTGTCTGTTTTGAGAAGTTTTTTTGTTCACTGTGGTTATAAAAGATGCTTATTTGAGTTAATGTAGCCTTTCTGTCAGCAAAATGCTGTCTGGCTATTCTTTTCTGTCCTATTTTCAGCTGCTCACTGGATGTTTTTTACAAAAACCCTGTGAGATCACAGTTTCTGGGGAGTGTATGTAGTCTGCTGTGGCTATAAAAACACTACAGTAAACTGCAGTCATATAAAGGGTTAATGTTCCTCCCAATATTCATTATATAATACTCATAGATCGCTATTTTAAGGGAAAAAAATAATTTTAATATTATAATATAGACTTTGTCTATTCTCAGCCATACTGTTATGTAGTCTGAAATGTCTCTTAGTCATGTCTTTTTGTCCTCACATGTAAACGTTGATCTGAGCAGCAGTTGATGGCTCAGTGACAAGCTTCATATTATTGGAGAAGAGGAGAATCATTGGAGAGGACATGATGGACGCCTGGGTTCGATCACTGTCAAGCTCAAATAGAATTATTGAGTGGAGATTCTCTTTCAGTTCAACACTGATGAGTAAGCGTGTCACATTTATGAGTTCTTGATGACTTTTGATTTGAAGTGACCTTAATTGTTGCAGTTTGACTTCATTGGTTATCATTTTCCAAATCTGTGATGGTGGCGAGGGAAAGGTTACGAGGTCATTTAAAGAGAAATGTGGTTTGTTTAAATTTCAATTGCAGAAGTTTGGAATGTTTAAGAAATTTGTTTCTCTCGCTTTCTCTAACATTTATGTTTTATTTGTTGCAAATGTATTGATCCTCTTTATTTTTAATAAATGATGAAAAATTAAGTTTAGAAGTGTAACGATATGAGCAGTAGACTTAACTTGGAGTTGTTGTTTTTTATAAACTTTAACCTATAGCCTCTAATATAAAAGGTTTTGGTGTATTGTGGCTTTAAGATATGTATTTGTATTACTTTTGGCTATTGATCATTTTGAATTGATTCCTCCTTTTGCGCTCCTAGAAGGCTTTCCACTAGATATTAGAGTGTGGCTCCGAGGATTTGACAGGGTTTGAGCAAGACCCAGTTTGTTCCATTGAAGGGAAATCTTTTAATGTACAAAGACCATTTTGGTTTTTAAATTTTGTGCATATGGCATATGGCTATAAAGGTCTGGGTGTTGGCGATTATTAAAAAGATAAATTCTTTAGAAAGGCAAGTAGGAGCACTCAATAAACACTTGTATGTCATTTGGATTTTGAATAATATACTATGCTAAAGCAGATTGTGTAAAATTATTATGATTGCTTTAAGATTATTATAATTTTTTTAATTACATACAGAGCTTATAGTTACTTATTTTATATTATTTTGACATTATTTGAGGCCTTGTACCTTTTAATATTTCATTTCTTTATTTTGAAACTTTATTTTAGCTGCAATGATGAACACAAACGGGGAAGCGAGAGCTCAGTGGTCAAGGTGCTGGGTTACTGATTGGAAGGTCAGGGGTTTAAGCTCAAGTGCTGCCAAGCTGCTACTCTTGGGCCCTTGAACAAGGCCCTTAGCCCTCTGTGCTAGAGGGGCACTGTGTTATCGTTGACCCTGCGCTCTAACCCAAGCTTCTGAACAAGCTGGAATATGCGAAGAAAATAATTTATTTCACAGTGCTCTAATGCAAATACAGGCTTTTGTATTTTATCTGATTTAGGGTTGCCCAGTAAACAATTATCACACTTTGGACTAGTATTATTAATTCCAAATGCTTGTTTTATGTTAAAACCATCACATTTATTTACAACCTGATAACAAATTATGAGTCTGCAAACAGGAACTTAGTTCTTTATACAAAGTATTTATGGCTTTTCACTAAATTGTTCTGTAGTTTAATTTCAGTTTTCATGTAGAATAACGTTTCGGTGTTCAGTAATGACAAAATACATTCAATAATGTTTACAAAAAGTTAAAGTATTTTGAGAATCAGCAAGTAATGATTTTGCTTTGTTTTTGAGTGTTATAAGACATTCTTCATTTGAATAAATAATTGTTGACAACACAAATGTATGCATGATTTTGATAGTAATCTTGTTTTTTTATATATATATATATTTAGATGTTTATCTTTTACAGTGTGAAATACAGCAGTTTATGCTTCAAATCCAGGAGGAACTAAACTTCTTGACCTGCTCAACAAAACAGGATGAAACTTTAAGATACCTTGCATGCCTGCAAGTTGTGATCAACCGATGACACACAATGAATAGGCACCAATAAACACTAGTTGATCTGCACCAGTCTGTAGAAGAGTGGTAGCACTCTTATTTCTGCCTCTGGGCTTTTGTTCACAGGGTCCTGTGTTCATATTTACTAAGCCAAATCCTTTTTTGGTTTGAATCTGAAGACATAAATGTGCAGATATTTAGAGAACTATATCGGTATTAAATATTAGGTCTGATGAGCTTTTATTTAATAAGATGCGCCAAAATATTTGGCTGGTACTGTACAGGCGAGCCATCATATGCATTTTACCAGTTATGGTTTAGTAGATAGTTTTAATTGCAAGTGGGTTCTACAACATGAGGTTCTGAGAGTGTATTCATTCAGAAAGATAGGAGTACAGAACTCAATGGCTGTGCATCGAGTGAATATGCTCTGTATTCAGATCTGTGTTCGGGAAGCCATTGGGAGTCAGCATTTATGCCGGGATGGCCATGGCTTCTGCTGAGTTAGGTCTGGAATCATGGGGCTAATCTAATAAACCACTACAACAGTGTTAGAGAAGGATATGTGCTGACATAGCAAGACTTTCAACTTCTACCTTGACCTTGCTGAAGGATTCACATGTTTTCGAATGTGCCCGTGTGTGTGTGTGTGTGTGTGTGTGTGTGTGTGTGTGTGTGTGTGTGTGTGTGTGTGTGTATCTGTGTATGTGTTGAGAGAGGAAGAGAGAAAGAGGGGGTTGGTAGGCAGAGTGATGAACTGTGATTGTGGAGAGGGCATAGTGCTGATTTTTGAGGATCTTGAAGGTCACTGGTTGGATGGAAAGCCTCTTCTGATGATATGATGATAAAACTCAATAATATGGCATGAGAAAGAAACCTTAAAGGGGGAACCAGACCAAAAGGGAACCCGTCCTCTTCTGGTTGGCACCAAATGTCATGCAACCTGTGGTCCTGAGCCCTTGTAGAAGATTGGTGATATTAATTACAGTCCAAAAATCCATTTTTATTTTATTCTCAGTATAAAATATGAGATGGTCATGAAAGAGTTATAGGACTGGCTGCATCTCCTTTCAGTTAGAAATAGCAACAAGGCCATATTTAACATCAAACGTTGGATCCTTATTCCCAAACTGCCTCTTTCTATACTCAGATTGTATTCTCACTAGTAACCTGCACCTGTCAGCTAAAAAAAAAAACAGAAGATTGAGAAGTTTTCTAGTTACTTCCCTACAGGGCTTTCAAGTCTGTGGCTTTCAATACATAAGGATGGCTGACATTTACATTGTAAACATTACCTTGGAGCATGGGATAAGGTGTGGAAGATTTCAGTAAATCTCAAGCTGCACATGTTTCGCATTTGAATTGAGTCAGTGTGATTGGTTACACACATCATGTGCAAAGGTTAGGAAAGAAAAAAATACGAGAACTAATCCCATGGTGTAATGGTAAAGTTGAAATTAGCTGGATTTCAACTTTACCTAGCTGCATCATTTCTTCTTTCCTGATAAGCACTGCAATTGTTAGATCTTCCATAGAAGGATAGATAAAGATATAGAAAGACAGACAGATGATATGTGTAGTCCTTTTATGTGTAGGTTTCCTACTGAAAGGACAAATCATGGAAAGTACAAATGAGGTGCTATTCAATAATTAAATAAGTGCCTTCTAAATGTATGTACTAATTAACTTGCCTCACTGAACATCTCCTGAATTACTACTCAGTATAGTCTAAATTAGGGATGTGTATCTCCATAACTGAGGCCTGTGTATGCATTGCTAACGATGATATGATTCACCCCATTACGATGCAGTGCGATCCGATTTGATTCAACAAACTCGATTCAAGAAATTCGATTCAAACCAATACAATGCAATTAAAAAATATAATGCTATGCAGTTTATTATGGTACAGACAGTGTACATGATGTGTATACCTGACCCATACCCAGAGTTTATGTTGTAGCAATTAGGTTGCTCTTCCCTGGAACAAGGTTCTGGTGGCTGAATTGCTCAAACTCCTCACAGCCAAAAATCTAGTGGAACACCATCCCACAAAAGCCGAGAAAATCCTCTTTGACCGTACACTGTGCTTTACAATTTTTTCCCCTGTTGTTGTCATTTTATGTTATTTTAAATTGAACTTCATTCACTTTGTGTCTCGATACATACCTTTGAGAGCTGGGTGTGCTCTTATACCATTTTTAACCATTAAGGGTTTGGCTTTGTGTCTAGTTTTAGACTTTCAAGGAATATTTTTCCATGTAGAATTCCTCTAGAAACATCTTGAAAAATCTTCTAACCATGCAAATTATTACAGTTATATATTCTACATTCTCTGTTGGTGGTGTCAATGTTTTTTACACAACCACTAGTCAATGTGCCACTTTTTCATCATTTTGTGGTTGTGTTGTACATTCGGAAACTCCCAACTCAGGTACTAATCAACTTGCATGTGTATTGTACGTGTGTATTGTATGTGTGTAGAGGAAAAAAAAAAACATGCAATTATAAATAAAGAACGGTTCGGCAAGTTAAGCTTATTAAATCAACAATCCTACCAATAGTATTTTCAAATTTGAAGTTTCAGATCCTAGTGTTTTCATTCTAGCCCAATGTTTAATCATATTCTGTATGGGCAGACCCATTAGGGTGGTGATTTTTTTATTACGGCATGGTTGTGAATTAATATTCAGTATTGAGGCCACATGTTAATATAACAAGGCTATAAATGAACATCATAATTAATATGTGGCTCCAGTTAATTATTTGGCAGAGAAGAATGAAAATGTTTATTTGCTTTGAGAATTCACTTTAGGAGGCATTGCCTAATCGTATTCTCTATATCAGTGACTTCAGTCTGTCTTTATGCGCCATTCCAAAACTTTAGTCATCCGTCACCTTTTTTGGGGTCTAATTCACATGAGTTTTCTATGTTTCTTTTAAAAATAGTGTAGATCTCATTATATTATATTTGAGGCCAGCATGTCATCTCAGCATCTTGGCTATAGATCTGAGGATTTGAGAAGGAAGCAGCCAGAATTCACATACTGTATAAATAACGAAGCACTTACTTGTGAAAAATGAGAAGCTTGGACTGGAAGGTGGAACCAAAACCTGCTGCCAAAAACACTAACACGCTACAATTGATAGATCTGCTTGACATCAGACAAAAAATACCATAATACATAATTAAAGGTATAAATATTAAAGCAATAAGGCAACAATCTTCTTTATTCATACAGATGAGACTATACTTTTCGACAAAAGTTGACTTGCTGTCATCTTTCTTTAATTAACTGGGAAATAATCAGATTCCATCGGCACACTTATCGTGTGTTTGATGAAGCTTGATATCGAACGCAAATCGTGCTATTGCATGCATGTAATCAGAAATAGGTAGTTTCCGAGACACCATGACTACGTTCGAGATAGACATTCACACAAATAAAAACCCAGTATGTAGAAAAAGGCCAAATCATGATAAGGTATCATAATTCTGCATATCTGGAATGAATCAGACAGACTACAAAGCCCAGGAGCATAAAATCAGACTGAGTGGCTGGTCTTAATTAAACCCATGCACACTCATCGAATCCGAAACAGTGTGTACAACCGGAAGACAAAAGCATTATGTGTGTAAGTGTGTTTGATTTCACCGAAATAACCTCCCACTGCATCTTTATTCTTCATATGTGCATATGTCTGTAATTATCTATAATCATGGCTAACAATGTTTGAAATGCTGAGCAAATACAGATGAGGCACCAGGTTTTTATATTAACTCTCTAAATCATTCTTCTTTGCCTCTTTCTCAGACAAAATCAATATTCTGCCCAAATACGCAGCCAGACATCATCTACTAGTGGCAATGCAGCTACCATGTTGTATCTATAGAGATCCGTTCAGTTCAAAGGCCTGTGAATGCGTCGACCACCATTAGAGCAGGAACACCAGTCCTTTATTTTCCCATCCTCCAACCCATCGCCTTTTGTAACAGACTTCCCATCGCCTTCCTTGAAGCATAAAGGGGATTTTACCGTGGCTAACATTTTAATTAAGATTTATCAGATTCATTCATTTAAGATTTTTCTTTTAAATAAGACGTCTTTGTAAAATCAGCTGTTATGTCTCGGTGTGTCTCTTGTGAGGTAAGTTGATAGATTATATAAATACATTTATATATTACTTATTTTTTTTATCTCTTGAATTAATTTTGCCGCTCCAGAAAATCCCTGACATGAAAGCAAGACTAATTGTACTGAATACGAGAGCAAGGAGAGCTGTGTTATTGTGTATATCAGTTATACAGACAGTTAATTAAGAACGAGGATAAATGTTCTGTACTGTGTGTAAGACACAGTAGAGATCCTGAACTCTGAGGGATTGTTGGGGTGGGGGGTAGTTAATCGTGATAGTTGAGGAAATGTGCTTTTAATTGTCTCATTTTGGCTTGTTAATGTGCACTGGTTTCAGAGCCCAGAGGCATCCGGTTAATAATGTTGTTGTTGGACAATAGTCTAGCACAGTTCATGTACATGTTGCTAGCCTGATGTTAGATATAAAATCCCCTTTAAAGTATTTTGATCACAAAAATGACAGAATCTTGTTTTGAATCATAATTTCTTTCAAACGAATTCTACTTGTAGTTGCATTTGTAGTTATTTGGCATGCTGAGCTAATGTTTGCTGGTTATAAATTCAAGATACGAGTGCTTGTTTGGGCTGAAATTCCAAATCCTGTGAATCCCTCAGTTTGGTGAAAGCTTCACTTTGGACAAAACCATATAATGGTAGATGTGCTTAGTTGACCCCTAACTGGGTAAAAATAAAAAATGTATGTGGCAAAACTACATGTTTAGCAAAGCCTCTGGTTGGGCAAAACCCCATGTTCTAAGGTTGTATAAAGTATGTTACAGAAATCCATTAATGGGAAAAAAATTCTCTGTTACAGTGGACAAAAAACTCAAATTGGTCAAAATATGTTGGTTGCACAAAAGCTTCTGTTTAGGAAAATCTCCTAGCTGGCCAGGATTCTCTGGCTGGATGAGTTCTCAGGTTTGGCAGCAGCCCTTTGTTGGACAAAGCCTGTAGTTGAGCAAAGCCATGTTGGGCAGAAGTCCTTGCTTGGGCAAATCCCTATGTTCAGCACAAGCACATAATTAGACCTAAGCCTCTGGTTGTATAAAGGCCCTTGCTAAACAACCAGTCTAGAATGGCAAAAAATATAGGAATTTCAGTATTGTTATTTTCTTGCCACATATTCCTAGGCTTTATTTCCTTCACTTTAAAGGCTTCAGGAATGCACACACATACTGTACATATGGTATACAGTCTGGTTTGATATTGCTTTGAATAACTGGTGTATAGCAAGGTCCGCGTTCTAATTCAAAAATGTTTGCGCTTTTACTGGTTGGTACATTCTCCCGCCTATGCAGAGTGGTTATGTGTAATAATTACCGCTGTGCATTCATTTATCTTCATCTGCTTCATCCTGGGTGCAGCGGGCATCAGTCAATCCGAGGTCACATCATGCATGCACTCATTCACACCTAGAAGCAATTTAGAGTCGTTAATCCACCTATGGGCATTTGGGAGGAGGGTATGAAACAAGCTCATGCTCAAACCAGAGACCCTGGAGCTGCGAGGCGCCAATGCTGCCCACTGCGCCATCATGCCATCCCTAGAGTAAATATGCATCAGATATTTCTGGCATTTGAAAGCACACTGCTTCACCACCTGTTATCTCTCCTGTGTGCATATCGGTTCCAAGTCTGCAAGGAGAATCATTCACATTTTGTCCCTGTGGAATCTACCATTTAGCCTACAGTCATAGTTCTCAGTGTACTCTGAAGATGCCTCACAGACCCCCATCTGCTGATACAAGCATGTTGTTTACTGATGGGGCTCTGGTTTCACCCAGATACCAGTGACACATGGATGAAGAGATGCACATATGCAGCAATATTTAAATAATTCTTGTATAAAAATATTTAGTAGTAGTAGAATGTGACAGTGTTTAGAATATTGTGTTTGTGCAAGAGATACAGGCACAAGATACACGGCTGGAATACAGACAGAGTAAACAAAGAGATGGATGTCTAAGCAGTGATGGATGTGAGCTAGGAAGAATAGTGAGGTGCTCAAAATAAGACATAGTAAAACAGATTGATGGATGTGGTTTTAGCAGTGAAATGGTCAAATACAGTGGGGCTGGTACATGTAGGTAACCAGGGACCAGTAAAGGTTGAACAAATGGATTGTGATGATGAAATATAGTGATGGTACATGATTTCTGCTTGGCAAATTCCTGGTAAATGAACAAGCACTTAAATCGCAAAAGTCTAGATCAGTTCATGCCACTCGAAAGCCTTTAATATGTTTATTTGGCAACGTTTATTTTACTTTAATAAGGGTTAAGGTATTAATGAGATATTCCTAAAGTACATTAAAATGCATTACACTGACCAAATTGGCATTTCAAAATGCAATGAATAGAAAAATAATCTCTTCAACTGATTCGACAGCCAGCGCAAGAAAACACATGGTGTGTTGAATAAATACTGAATATGCTGCATGTACTGAATGTGTGAATGAGTCAAATCTTCCAAATGATGGATAAAATAAATGCAGCTTTGTCACTGCTATCAGTGCCAGTGGGACAGTCAAGGTCAGAAACATATAATTATTAGACAGGGGTTTGATTGACCTATTCAGGGCAAATTCTCTAACCTTGTTCACAGTGTTGCTAGGATTGGCTCTGACCCTGACCAGGATTAAATACTTTCTGAAGAGGAATGAATGGATAAAAAATATTAAATTATTTTTTTATTTATTCCCAACAACCTGGAAATGTCAAGTGGAAAAACAAATAGATAGATATAAAGATAGATGGAGCAATATAAAGATAGAAAGATACACAATAGTATTGGAGTTACAGCTTGCAGTGGTTGCACAATGTTGTATTTTTCTCTGTCTATAATAATCCTTAATTTTATTGTCAAGTTAAATCTTAAAAAAAAAACAACATCCTCTATCTTCATCCATCTGTAGCATGGATGAAGATGGAGGTATGTATATACATAGGCAGCACTGCCGCACCACCTGTTTCCTTTTCTCTCTGTGCTCACTGCTTGGGGCGAATATTGGCAGTGCATATGCCACCTAAACTATTTCATGTTGTCCAACTGGGAATGCACCATTTTATACCATTATAGTCAGAGCCATTATTGCAGCTCGCAGACCCACTGCTCCACTCGAATCTAATGAGTACTTTTCCTGCAAGCCATGTAAAGCCATTTGTGCATGATCGAGCTGAGTAGGACTGCAGCGCAGGTGTGATCTGTCTTCATGCCGCGTTATTCTACGTGTCTGTGTGTTGTGTATCTCTTCTCAGCTGTGTTGATCGGTCATTTATGGAAATTCACGGAAATTTCAGCATTAGCATATGAAAACTGTAAGATGGAGAGTGTTATTTGCCCATTGACCATACAGTATTCCACTACGTATACTATCATTTACAGTCTTCATTTTGTTGGTATAGCTTTCATTTCTATGGTTTCTCAAACGGTCACATATCGCAACTTGCTGACACAGCTAGATTTCTGTTGCTTCATGCATTAATGCTAATGTATTCTGATGAAATTTAGTTATTCATGTATGTGTTAAGTGGCAAGCCAATTCATGGCATGTCCATTAGCAATGTTTATCCCTAATGGCCTTACAGGGCAAAAGACAGTACTGAGGAAAATATAGGTGTATATAGGTAAATAAAGATACTTTGGTAGGTTTAAATGTTCCTACCTGTCATGTAATAAGGTATAAGAAAAAGAAGTGATGGAAAGAGCAGCTCAAAAGTCCAGGGATAGATAGTAAATTGCTGCAATTGACTTGATGCCTGCTGTCTGGTGGGAGTGTGCTGAATAATTATACAAGATGCATTTCAATAAAACTAATAGAAATGGCTTTTACTAAGACCTCCTGTAGTGATTGTTTGGACCCCCTCTTAGTTCCATCAACGACAAGACTTTATTTATGTATTCCGTGCTTTTGGGTTTCTCTGCAACATTTTCCTTTATTAATTCAATCTTTAAAAAAAAGATGGGAGAGCTCGAACTATCCATCCATCCATCCATCCATCCATCCATCCATCCATCCATCCATCCATCCATCCAGTAGATAGATCGATCTCTGCCATCTTAATTTTATACAATTGTATTAATCAAGGAAAACGTGGCAGAGAAACACACATATCCTCTTATAATTATTACATCAATTCTTCTTAATTGCTGTTTTAAATTTAAAAGTAGTTTTAATAAAATTTTATTTTTATTTTATGCAATATTTTATTGTATGTTTATACTGAAATTTGTCTCGGTGCCTGTTGAAGAATGACAGCCGGCAAAACACAATGCCATCTCTGTCTGTTTTATATATATATATATTTTACATTGTTGTAGTGTTTATGTCAGTAAGTGCTTTAACACATCGTCCTGCTCAATCTATCGTCCTCCCTGACCTCTGACCCTCACCTCGGAAAAGGTCGGCTGTTTCCCTGTAAAGGATGAGCCTTAAAAGGTTTTCTTTCCAGACATTTATCGATTTGAGACTCATTCATCATGGACCATTCATTCTTTCAATGCTAAACCAATTATATGCCTTTTTTTTATGAGATGGGAAGAGCAGCTGTTCAGGGTCTTTGATAGATACATGCTGGAAGTGTGGTGAGGAGAGAACAAGGAAAAACAAAATAACCAAGGACATTAAGCCATATCAATGTGTGTTTAGAGATAATAGGCATGTTAGGAAAGAACCTTATACATCATAACTACAACAACAAAAGCAAGAACTGAAAGGCCTGTAAGCCCTGCCGAGCTGTGATAAAACCCTTGTTTTAGGAAACAAAAAAACGCCACCCACCTGAATTAGTACCCTTAATGACCACATGAAGTCTTTTAAAACTTTAACATAACATTAAACTTAATGAGCACAAGTCAATTCAGGGAATTTCTGCATGTAAAATGCGATTACAATTCCATGTGCTTTGTTATTTAAAAGTTCATCAATCAAGATTAGTCACGATCAGAGATCTGGTTAAGCATGACAACTGTGAAATATTGTTTTTCAATTCACAAACCCACACCCAAACACAAAAAAACCACGCCTCCAGAAGCACGAGTGAGACACGGTGGTCAGAGTCATGGGTTTTACACCAGGAACACAACAAACAAACAAAACAAATGGGAACATGTACAGTTGTAAGCACAGAATGTGTATGTGTGATGTACAGAATGCAGAAGGTTATTTTGCTAGAACTGGGAAAGAGAAAATTGAGTCTGCATGTTCAATGCATGTGCACACATTTTACATTTTCAGCATCTGAACTATAATCGTGAGAAAAACATGATTATAAAACACTTAAGAATATGTCTTTTTAGGAATATGCCTTTTGCTAATATGTCCTAATTTCAGATAATGAGTTCATACCATTTTGTGTCATTTTTGAGATGCACTTGGGCAGGATCTTTTTTAGATTTGGCAACCCTGAATAGAATTAAATTACAGTTAGCATTACCAATAATGATCCTTATAAGAGCCCTATTTAAACTCCAGGTTCTTACACCATAAACCTGTGAAATTCACCTCATACTAATTTGCTAGAATGGTGAAGAATGCCTTTGCCATCCTGTTTTTCTTTCTACTCAGCTAACACAGATCTTATCGATTTAGCATAGTTATCTGAACAGGAATTGCTAGCTCCCAAAGCATTAGCATATCTGGTGCTCTATTTATTAACATGTACCTGATTTAGACTTTCATACTGTTTAAAGCTTTGAAATTATTATATGCCATGCATTAATTTTAGTGTTAGCATTAGTGTCTTTATTGATTACACTTCAGATGTGTACATATCTGTTAATAAAATCTTGGTGTTATAAAATAATCAACAATGTTCAATGGATTTTTTATTAATTCTTGATGTAACTATGATGTACTGTGTATTGCATGTATCGAAAAAGTCTGTGTAAAAAATTATCTATGTAAACAGTGTTAATTTGCTTCGGAAAAGCAATGTGGATGAATGAATGCTACAGTATTTGACCCTTCAGCAGGAAAATTACATCCAGGCTTTTTCTAAATTTCTCTAGTTTGTTTCCTTTCTCTAGTTTCGAGCAATTTGCTTTGTCAATAGCATCTCTAGAATCCGAGGTATTATGAGATTTGTGGTATCTCCTGCTGTAAGAGTGACTCTCAGCACATTTACTGTAGCCCTGCTTGAGCACATCACAAGACTGCTACTGGTTTTTGTGGAGGGGTCATTTTTAGGATTATAGCTTTCTCCCTTTCATGTGCTTACTTAAGCTCGATTGAGACCCTTGTCAGAAAACTACTTTCCCTGCTGCAGATCTTTTGAAGTGGAAATGCAGGCAGAAGCCGTCTCTCTCTTTCTCTCTTTCGCGCTCTCCTTTTTTCCCCCCTATCCCAGTTAGACCGTCTGGCTTGCCAATCTTACATCCTCACTGATCCCACTAGCTTTCCTGTTTCATCATATCACTTCCTGTTTAAAATACTATGTTGCAGACAAACAAACAGTACGCTGATAAAAAAAAAAAGTCTCAACATTTTGCGTTTTATGGAGGTTTCTTCTCCTCATGACGAAGGTACAGGTAGTCCCCGAGTTACGATGGAGATGCGTTCTGAGGACCCCATCGTAACTTGAAGATATCACGAGACGTGGCCTAGCCTTACCTAGGAGTCTTAAAGAAAGTTGATCAGTATGGGTTATTATAATGTCATTTGTTAATAATTTAACAAATTTCAGTACATAATTTAGCAAAACAGAAAATTTACACAAATGTATAAATTTCACAGTATATACGGTATGTATGTGGCAGTGGGCATGTGGATAAGTGCTGGTTTGCTAGACGTGCTCTGTTTCAGTGTCCGGCGACGCCACTTAAAATCACTAAATTTGGGTTTTGAAACATTAAAAACACAGACAAATGATGTGCTCTAACACCAATACATATTAACTCTGTCGAATGCTAGTAAGAGTAAGTTATCTCCGAAAGCGTGTGATGCGCACATCCAGGCATATGTTATGAAAATTTAATTTCTACGTGAAAACAATATTTTACAATTTTTCTCTAACTTCATCGTGAGATCGAAATCGTAAGTTGCACCATCATAACTCAAGCACTCCCTGTACGAAGAGTTATTTTTATTCAGGGGGAAGTACGTCTGGTGAGAATTAAATACATGAATGAATGTTGAACTAAAATGTAGAGGCTTGGTGGTTTGTAAGGGACCCTAAGCTTTAAAATGTCTTCTTATGTGAAAGGATCAGCAGAATTGGCTTTTTCCAGGGAAGTGCATTGCTCAGTTGTAGCTTTCAAATTGATTCAGAATCGAACTGAAGCACCAACCGAGGTCAGACCACATGTTTTTTATAGCAGATCTAGTACAATGTCTCTAAGCAACAGGAAGCCAATAAAGCATTTAATTGATAAGTTAATGTGGAAGTCTGATTGATGTTGACGGTCGTTTAGGCTTTCCTGTCGGAGAGTCAACTGCTTATTCCATGTAGTTAATATATTTATTCGGTCCGCCAGAACATACATAGCAAATTTAATTAGATGCAACATTTTATTGTGGTGTTTGACTAGAATATACTGTATTTATTAATATACTCATTGACTCTTTATTATCTAAAATGTCATGTACTTTCCATCTCCAATTATTGTTGTAATTTGTTTTTGGTAGGCAACACTAGTTTGTCCGAGAAGGAAATTGTGTTTCCTGCAACTTAGAAAATGACCTACTACATAGAAAAAAAATAAAAGCAATAATGAAAGTATTATTGTTATTATTAACTAGAAATTTTAACTATAAATAAAGTAAAAGT
Organism: Silurus meridionalis; assembly: GCF_014805685.1. Classification (NCBI taxonomy): domain Eukaryota; kingdom Metazoa; phylum Chordata; class Actinopteri; order Siluriformes; family Siluridae; genus Silurus; species Silurus meridionalis. The sequence goes on from NC_060894.1 coordinate 19,319,848, forward strand.
GGAATGTAGGAAACTAAGAAACCAGGAAAATAGCAATCAATCCACAGGAATCTTTGTAAACAGATATTTAAACTGGATAGCAGCCCTACTGTAAGTCATGGGACAGTAATTTAATTTCCTATGTATTATACTGTATGTAATGTTATTCTAACATTCTCTACATTGATTTGATAAACAGTATTGTACAAATGTCTTAGGCCTCTGTTAGGTTTATTACTTCATCCTACTTGTTCTTCTTCAGGCTCTCAAATAGGGATCTTTTAATATCAGTCACAGAGACACCACTATTATGCAACTTTTGCATGAAAGTTATCCAAAGTTTATTGACAGAGAGAATGCATATATACGCCTCTGTGACAACTATAAGAGCTTTGAGTTACATATCAGTACATGATGAGCAAAAACATTGTTGAAGGCCATATTGTTCTTGTACTGTCCTTGGTAAATACATAAGCATCTATCATAAAGATATAATAGTTTCCGCATGACAATATGAAAGGAAAGATAATAATGCCCTCCATTAGCTTTCAAATCATACTTATGTATACATATTTATGCTTCCTTCTCTTTATTAAAAACACAACTTTCAGATGGAAACTGGAAAAGTCTTGAAAAAAGCACATCTTAAACTCTTTTGGGGAGACTATCCTGAAGTTTTCTGAAATAATCTTCTGATTATATTATTATTATCAGAACACGCTTATTTCAGCATTTCCCAGAGCTCTTCTTTAGATTAGTATGGTCTCAAAGTTGTGTTGAGTGTTCTTGGGGAGATTCACAAGTAAAGCCAGGTACTGTTGTAGGTGATGAGGCCTGGGGTGCCGTCAGCATTCCCATTCGTAACAAAGTTGTTCAATAGGATTGAAATCAGAGCTCTATTGCAGGAGATCTTCTACTCCCACCCACGTAAATCATATCTTCATGAGCTGGCTTTGTGCACAGGGGCAGGGCATGGTGATGCAGGAACAGGTTTGGATCCCCAAGTTCAAATAAGGGAAATTTTAATGCTACTCTATCCTATGAAATTGTGTGTCTCCTGGTTCGTAGTAACAGTTTGGGAAAGAACTGCATAAAAACTGGGTTTGGAAAAGTCGTGTGTCCTAATACTTTTGTTCATAAATCATTTTGTTCATCTTGTATTCTTCTATTAGTCTATTAAGGAACCCTTTGTTTGGAGGACATCTTTGCTAGCAATATATAATTTTGTATAAAAAAAAAAATAGAAACATTTAAAAGGCTTGAATATATATTATGGGAAAAATGTTTTAAAAGAGAAAACAATGTGTAGTAATTATCTAAGCTGTTCCAGCTGTATATCACATTTCTCTCTCTCTCTCTCTCTCTCTCTCTCTCTCTCTCTCTCTCTCTCTCTAATTTAATGCCTCATCATTGGTCTCATTTGCAAAGCAGCACCGCAATGTGTCCTCTAACTGAAATGCCAATTACACACACACTCCAGATAAATTCTTATTGTGGCTCAGCCATAAACTTCAATTTAACCACATAAATTGATGAGCAGATCTGTCACCCTCCCTCTCCTTCCCTCTCCCACACTCCTCCACTCTTTTCTCATTCCTTCTGCTAAAGATGGATGGAGAGATAATAGTGTAATCTAAGAAACTAATATGCATGCTGTGTTGAATGATGATTGATCAGATGTCTAGAATTTTATCCAAAGATTTATGCATCCGTTATACTTTTTATTACACAAAGTCAGTGTGCTATTTAATTAATGATGTTTCATACAGGTCTATTTTGTGTATTTTTCTGCTATCATGTTTGCTGGTGTTTAAGTGAGAATATGTCATTTTTTCCCTTTGGGTTTTCAATACAGTATTTTACACAATTTGTTGCTATTGACAAAGTGCCTTAAAGACTCCATCTTGCCAAAGAAAACCCCCTTTCGAGCTTCACACCTTTTACTTTCATGGCATGATGCAATATAAAAGGAACTCAGAGTGTTTAAGGGCTTAGCAGTTCAGTGGCCCTTAAGAAAAAAACAAGGAACAATGTCTGCATTTGCATTTTAATGTTGATCAGGTTTGATTAGTTTCCATTCTTGACTCTGACAGGTTATTGAAAAAGCTTCGAGCGGCTCTAGTGACTTGCCGGCCAAAGATCTGGGAATGATATATGAACACTTAATTCTGTGGCACATACTGAAACACACTCAATGACTAAAAATACAGCTCCTGACAATGATTCTGCTGCCCCGTCTACACCCATGGAGGCTTTTGTTTCAAATTTAGACATGATTCCTGATAGGGAATTTGTTCTAGAATTTAATCTGCTTGCTTGGCCAGTGATTCACCGTGGCAGTTTAATGAAAATGACAGAGACAGGGGCAGGAGAAGCTCACTGTGCGCCTTTATTGTGCAGTAAGTAGTATTCAAGGCAAGAAAATCCATGAAAACGAATGCATGTGTATCATGCATCTATAACCCATACTATTTCAAAATCAACTGTCTTATATTGTGTAGATCCTATGTGTGCTATGTTCCTCAAACCATTCCTGAACAAATTCTTATTATCAGTGTTTATTATCCTGCTGAAAGAGGCTGTTAACATAATGGAACTGTGTTTCCATGAAGGTGAAGGTCTCCAACAACATCTAGATGTAAAAATAACACCCACGGTTTTCCACCAGAACTTTGCCCCGGAGCATCGCACTGCCTCCACCAGTTTTCCATAGAGCATCCTGTTGTCATATGGTACCACGTAATATAAAAAATTACTGATTTAATTACTATTACCTCACCTGGTCCCTCAACACCAACTCCCTAGCCAAGAAAGCCCAGGAAACACAAGCTCACAAGCTCACGCCAGCCATCATCACTACATCCTAGGGGGACTATCATGAGCATCATTGGCTTAAGAGACCCTGCAGTGAATAATGAGGACATCTGAAAAGGTCATTGGAGTCTCTCTTTTCTCAATCATGGACATTTTTTTTGTACAAGCCGTCAAGCTCCAATACTCCAATACATAAAATTGCAAAAAAAACAACAACAACGTGGTGATATGATAAACATCCACACACAATAGCTCACACACAAAAACTCTCAAGTTAGTACCAAAAACTGTTGCTAAATATCCAAATGTTCAGATACAATATTATTTTTTATTATAATATGGACATTTTCTTTGCAGTATATTTCATATTTCTGTCCGATCCAACAGATGAGCTCCTGTAGCTTAAATTGCTGAAGAAGTTAATGCTGTTAATGCTCGACAGGTCAGAACTGTTTTGACAGCAAAAGGGGACCAACACAGTTTTACACAGGTGGTCATAATGTTATGACTGATCGGTGGCCATAAAGTTATGTCTGGTTGGGGTATATGGTTGAAATGACAATAAAACAAGCAACATGACTTGCCAATTTCTCCTGCTTTCAACATATCAACTTAAAGTTTGGTAGGTCATTTTCAGCTGTGAGTTCCGAATGTTGGGACATGACCTAACAGGTTTCACTGCAATGAGATAAGCAATGCCTGATTGGTGTACTAACACCAATCACTGCTTTCTTTTGCATTCTCCCATTAGGGGTCACCACAGCGGACCATCCGCATGTTTGAATTGGCACATGTTTTTACGCTGGATGCCCTTCCTAACGCAACCCTCCCCATTTATCCGGGCTTGGAACCGGCACTAAGGCTTGTGCAACCCTAATGGCTGGGGTTGGTTTCCTGACCGGGGACTGAACCCAGTCCGCAGCAGTGAGAGCCCCGCATCCTAACCACTAGACCACCAGGGAACCAACACCAATCACTGCTGGTAGTGAAAACGGTTACCTTGGCTTGTTGAATTCAGAATCATTCAGTAAATGCATTTCTCTGGAATAGGACTTCCAGAATCAGATCTCAATTAGATATTCAGACTAGATGAAACCGATGAAGTAGACACAAATAAAGCAGTGCATATAATTATTTGGTTCCTTGACAGAGGTAATGAGAAATATATAGTGTGTAGTTGTTTGATTGAAACCTTTTGTTTTTGTGTAAACAGCAATATCTATGCAGTCTCAACATATGCAGAAAAGGTTTTTCACTTGGAGAGATGGTTACATATATATATATGAATATGAGGAATGTGTTTAATTCATAATAGCCTTTTCTCGATAGTACAGGCAGTGGATTAGTTGCAAAGTGGTGAAGAGGCTATTCATTCCAATAAAGAAGAAAATCGAGTGACTTTGCCTACTGAAGAAAACAAATTCTGTATATGAATACAGAAATTGGCCTTGTGTGTGGGTGAGTTTGGGGGGGGGCGGTTGGAAGATTTTCTCATTTGTGGGTATAATGTAGAATGCCTGTTTGAGTATAAAGTCTGTTCAATTACAGCAGTCATTTCTCCCCCTATTTCCCCAAGTGCTTGCGTACTATTGATAAGGAAATGCAGGTAAGTGAATCATGCAGGATAACAAAGAAAAGAACAATCAGGATCCTTCTCTTTTATCGACTTGTTTCTTTATTTTTTTCTTATCTCACATAAAAAAATTCCTCTCCTACATCCTTTGTGTAACTTTGAATATTTTTCAATTCGCAAGCGAGCTGTCAGCTGTGTATTAAATTGTCTTTCCATTTGCATGCAAAATCCAAGAGAGGAAAGGCAGTCGTGCAGAATAGTATCGCAGTAAGATTAAGCAATTTTTCCCATCATGGATTTTTCTATATGCGTAAGCAAGTTTGATGTCATTTCATACTTAGTATTTCATTCGAACGAAAAAGGGCAGAGCTGCTCTCCGTCTTCATTTCTTTTACACTTCTTGTAAAAGCCTCCAGTATTGTTTTAATTGTATTCTGTCACTATATGATTTGATTCTCAGTGCTTATTGCTATTTTTAGATGATGGAAAATGTCAAGGTAAGCACTCTCCAAGTTTGTAATGCATGTGCAGATTGATTGTGTACTATTTTTAGCGATAAAGATCAGAAGTTGCTTGGATTCCATTCTACTTTGAATGATTTTACAACAGTAACTCATTGCAGTTATTTGTACTGTATTCTTGCTGTATTTATATCATTAAAATTGTCATAAGCACACGCTTATTTGTACAAATGCATTTCTTAGATTTCACATGTAATAGATTCAGTAACAAAAAGCCTAAAGAGGTTGAAAACATAAAAAGTTTGATGATATTTGCTGTAAAATAACCAGAGTGTATCTTGTGCAATACTGTGCAAAATATAATGCAACAGCATGACATAGAAACAGGAAAATATACATTTTGGTTATATTTGCATTAGGTAAGGTATAGTCCAAATTATGAATTAGTGCCAAATCTTATAACTATAAAATAATATAGGAATATATAGGGATTTTGGCATTTTGGAACCAAATATGTTATCTTCAGGATCACAGTAAGGCATAATACATACTGTATATATAATACACAGGACTACATAAAGGGAAGAACATGCCTTGGTGGGGTGTAACAGAAATGTGCATGCTAATGCTAAGCAGGAAGGACAAAAGCACAATTTTGGATGGATTTTTTAAAAGAAAGAAGCATTACTTACTGGTAATAGCATTGTTTCTAAAGGTATAATACAATCCATGAGGTATTGCTTTAATTTAACTTCTTCCCATCTGCAACCGACCTCATCAATAATACCAAGGACCTGCCATCATCTCTGACCTGCTTCCATTAACACTAACATTACATTAATGTAAACCATACACTGTTTATTTCATATGTGTTACATAAACAACATTCAACAAACACTTTTATATTGCAACATTGCTCTTGCAATGGACTTATTCGGGGAAAAAATGATCATTGCATTGCCTCACTTGCATTATTGTTGCACTGTGTCACTTCACAAACTGTAGAGTTCATGACTTTATCTTTATTTATTATTATTATATTCTTCTTTTTTCCTAGTTTTTTATATTTTTATAGCACCAGCACACCATGACAAATTCCTTGTACATGCAACCGAAGATACCGTATTTTTCGGACTACTTTTTTCCAACGTTTTGAACCCCTCGGCTTAAACAACGAAGCGGCTAATTTATGGATTTTTCCTGGGTTTTTCCCGGTTTCACAAACTTCAAGACAAAAAACTGAGCCCCATAACATTAGAACAATGAAATTTCTGAACGGAAACGGAAAAACGCACCTCACCTGTGTTCTGAGCTGCACGGCATCGGGAGAAAAACTTCACCGATGGTGATTTTTAAATGCACGACGATGGCAAAAGATAAACTCCCGAGAGAAATAGTTGTGAAAAGAAGGAGGAAGACAGTGAACAATGACTTTTTTGGTCGGCTACTGTTTAGATACAAGCCGTTGTAACGCATTGTATCAGGGTCATGGGAAAGCTCGCTAACTCCTGTTGCAACAGAAATCATATAAGCACAGACAGGTTTCCAAAACTCATGCTTTTTTATTTTTCTTGGCAACAGCGTTATGGGTTAGTCAAAGAAACTTAGAACTGAGCATCAGAAAATAATAAGGACAGAAGAATGCAGTGACGTGCTGTTCCCAAAATGCCGCTCTGCTCTTAAAGTAGCCACAACATATTTCACCCGTTACACTGGGTAACAGACACTGTCTTTTGTTAAAGCCTGTGCAAAGTTCATTAGTTTCAGTGTAGACACCTGTGGCTTATAGACAGGTGCGGCTTATTTATGTTCAAAATAAAAATCTTTGTCAAATTCAGTGGGTGCGGCTTATATATGGGTGCGATTTATAGTCCGGAAATTACGGTACTTGGCAATAAAGATGATTCTGATTTGAAATGTGCAGATGTCTTTGTGTGTATTTTCTTGCTTTAGAGTTTATTTGTGTGTTTGACATGAGTGTTCCTGATCTTTCATGTCTTATATATTATGTATTATTTATGAATCCCCAGCATAAATCAGAGAAACAAATAGGAACAACAAATAGGAGTAAAGCTGAAATAGATTTGAAGAAAACTTTTAATATCCATCTACAGCCCTATAAAGAGAGATACAGACATGTCAAAGTGACCTCTTTAGAAAGTACCCGCTGCCTTACACAGCATAAAGAGGGTACATCCCCCCCCCTTTTTTTCCGAGAGTATATGTGTGGGTGTGTGTGTGTGTGTGTGTGTGTCCCAAATTTTCAGTCTAAAGATAAAAACAGTTCAGATAAAAAGGGTTTGAAAGATGTGAGATTGGACAGTATTATCATTCCAAACGGTAGGATGAGGTAAGGGGATGATATTTAGCACTGTTTGGTGTGAGCCGAATAACAATAGCACTCTTAGGAGCATCCTCTAGATCAGAGCTTTCAAAGTGTTGACCCTTTCTTGATATGAATGTAAATCGTGAATTCAGACTCTGCTTTTAAACAAAGCTTTAATTTGATTCACCACCTTAAAAAAAACGAGTGTAAGTTAGAGTTTAATAGTTGGACTTTCCCTCAGATTTTATGCAGTCAAGGGCATTAATTTAATGTCACCCATACAAGGTGTGTGTGAGACGTCATACTTGGTGGGGAGCTCGGAAAATGATATAGACTGTATTATTATTATCATGTGATTACAAACCTAAAGGTCTGAGTCTTCTTTCTACAAAACAGTTTATTTTGTTTAATTATTAACTCTATAATAAAGCATGGAATTGAAAAATGACTGCAGTATTACAGGCTACAATGCAGTGTTTATAATCCTGCTAGCATTTTCGTATTTCTTTTACATAAAGTGTTTATATTTATATAGAGTTTATAAAGGACACAAGTGATTCTGATCGTAGCATCAGTAGTCTGCAGGGTCATTTAATCCAGAAATCAGTAGACACATTTGTTTTCTTAAACATCATTTTTTTTGAGCTGTTGATGTTGAAAATGGCCGATGGTGATTTCATGTGATGAAACTACATCATAAGTTATTGTTTTTACATCTACATTTACGGCATTTGGCAGATGCCCTTATCCAGAGCGACTTACATTTATCTCATTCATACAATTGAGCAGTCGAGGGACTTGCAAAGGGGCCCAGAAATGGCAGTTTGGTGTGGCTGGGATTTGAACTCACAACCTTCTAGTCCAATGTTCAACCACTAAGCTACCACCTTATTTTATTTCCTGGTTATTTTCCGCTGCAGAAATGATACACTATACGGACAAAGGTATTGGGAAAAAAAAAAAATATATATATATATATATATATATATATATATATATATATATATATATATATATATATATATATATATATGTATGTATATGTGGTTCTTTTGCAAAACTACTAACACATAGTTTGAGGCACACATTTGTATCGGATGCCTCTGGATGTTATAACATGAAATTTTCCCTTCATTTGAACTTGGACACCAAAAGTTGTTTTAACATAACAATGCTCTTGTGCTCAAAATCAGCTCTATGAAGATATGTTCTACATGGTTTGGAGAGGAAGATCTTTATTAGACTGCTATAGAGCTCTGACCTCAACCCCACACCTCCTTCCCACTGCTCCTTCTATAGAGGACCATTCAGTTTCTACAGGCATTGATAGATATTTGTTCTTCCATATCACCTTAAGTAGGGGAAGAAACTGTACCTTTGAAGGTTATATTGGTGAGCGATGGGGGTAACAGATTTGACATTAAATGTGACCGAAGTTGTTTTGAAATATTGAAGAATTTTTATTGTTAAAATATTGAATTATTGTAAATTATGTTCATATATTGATATATATGTGTGTGTTTGTGAACATTATGTTCTGCAGTGTGGCAGACTTTGGTTATGTGGTGTTGTAGGAAATCAATTTCTTAGTAATTGTGAATTTTTACATTGTTTTTATTAAATATATATGTTTTTTTTCCCAAATTTCTACCATTCTTTATTTCTGGTATATTAATATAGTGTTCAGGATCCTAGGAGTTGTGATAGTTCTTTAGGGATTCGTTCCAGAGGTGTTTAACAGCTGTGTATTCCCATTAGGCAAACATGCAATCATATGGTTTATTTTGTGTACAGTTTGTACACATGTTGCATATGTCTGTGCACGTGTTGTACTCTTTAAATATTATTTGCCCGTCATAAGTGGGATAGTTTTTTTTATTGTATCAGGTGTAGACAGATGTTATTACTTATGTAGGACATGCTCTGTAAAATCACCGGGTGTGATTGCATAGTATTTTAATTATAGGGTCGGTTTTGGATTTGGATATGGATAGGATTTGATGATATATTGAAAAATTTGGATACTAATGGGTTGAGGTCAAATCTATATTTTTACTTTGATTGATTTTAAAGCATATGATGGATCAGGGCTGTAGGAATTCAAGGCAAATTCAAGAAGAAAGGTCAGCATCTTAGTAGAGATTGGGAAATCAATTGTGTTGGAAAATATAACAAATCCATGAATACTTATCTGTCCAGGCTGAGGGTAGGTTTGATTTAGAAAGAGAAATATAGCTGTCTAGCTCACCATCTGACTCATTTATATGCTTTATGGTGTTCTGAAAAAAGTCTGTAGAGTGAAATGATACACATTTTGAATTCACTTTTAAGTTGTTTGAATGTAGGACTTCAGTCTGTAGAATCTGTCAATGAAAATGATTAAAATGATAAATCTGTCCTTATTATTATTTGTCTTAATTATACATTTAGCAGACATGTTTATCTTAAGCAACATATACCGTATTTTTCGGACTATAAGCCGCTACTTTTTCCCCACGCTTTGAACCCTGCGACTTAAACAACAAACCGGCTAATTTATGGATTTTTCCTGGGTTTTTCCCGGTTTCACAAGATTCAAGCCAAAAAACTGAGCCCCATAACATTAGACCAATGAAATTGCCGAACGGGTAAAAATTAACCATTAAAATTCTTTATATAAAATCGGGTGCGCTCCCACTGAATTGGGCCGCACCACAACAGGTTCCTCTGACGTGTGACCTGCCGCTTACTTGGACTGTGTTTAGGAAATGCGAATCATTCACATGAAAACAACCGGGCATGAAAAAACGCACTTCGCCTGTGTTCTGAGCTGCACAGCATCAGGAGAAAAGCTTCACCGATGGTGATTTTTAAACGCACAACGATGCCAAAAGAAAAAATCTCGAGAGAAATAGTTGTGAAAGGAAGGAGGAAGACAGTGAACAATGACTTTCTTGGTCGGCTACTGTTTAGATACAAGCCGTTGTAGCGTGTTGAGTCTGGGTGAAGGGAGAGCTCGCTAACTCCAGTTGCAACAGAAATCATATAAGCACAGACAGGTTTCCAAAACTCGTGCTTTTTTGTTTTTCTTGGCAACAGCATTACGGGTTAGTCAAAGAAACTTAGAAATAAGCTTAAGAAAATAATAAGGACATAATCCTCTGTCTTGCACACATGCAGTAATACCGGAAAAAATGTGGCGGCAGGCTAATCCCAAAATGCCGCTCTGCTGGGATTTGAACTCATAACCTTTGGATGGTACAGGCAATGCCTTTTCCACTAAGCTACCATGTTTTACTTAAAATTTTTGTAGAATGTATTTCTAGTAGAGTGCACTCTTATTTTGTAATACAACTTTATATAACTTTATACTGTAAGTCATTACCAAGTTTTTTTGTAAATGCAGTTTGTTTCACCAATAGAAGAAGAATTTCTTCTGTTTTGTGACTTTGCCCTTGGCTGCCTGTGTAATTCTTGTGCACACACCCTCTAACCTACACTGCTCAAATGACTCCCCGGAGACTTCCCAAAGACACAAAGCCGTGCTCCTGTGTGTTTTCCGTGAGCAAGAAAGCAAAACAACACTGAAAACGTGGTAATGATGGAGGACTGTCAGACCTTAAGCATTAAGTGTCCTCAAGGGTCGAGCTGAGTGAGTCTCTGTCTCTTCTGCTCTCTGTCTCGCTGTCTGTGCAGAATAGCACGATTTGTCTTCTGAATGTTGCTTCTAACAAAGCTTTTACCTCCATTACACAGTGACCTATCAGTCAAACCGGTATCAGTGCTTGTGTTCTTGTTTGCTAATGTCACACTAAATAATATACTTCTGTGTATAAAAAATGGATGAGCAAAATATTAAACTTTTAATGGTCCTGAACTACAAATCAGTGGTCAGGAAATTGACAAGAATAAAAAAATAGTGTAGATCTCTGACTTCTCTATCAATTCTGGTTCTATTTATGAGCTTGTTATCAGACCCTTGATGGACTGGACCAGGTAATCATCATTCAAAAAAGAAAATTGTGCACCAGGATACAATATGTGTTTATTTCCTGATTATTGTTATGTACCATGCACCATTTTAATCATTGTGACTATATTACATTTATGGACAGGAAAACTTTAGGGTTGTTTTTACATTTCTTTAATTCTTGATCATTTTCTTAACTATAATTTCTTGTTGAAACCAGTAAAAGTCTTGTTATTTGCCATACTTTTTGGTTGTTTTTGCTCAGTAGTTTGAAAATATTTTATTCCAGACTTTTAGGAATTATGATATGATATGATGTATAATAGTAATTTAATAAGGGCGTGTGCCAAATGCCATAATCGTAAATGTAAATCACAGGACCTACTTACATTTTATCACTATATAAATATAAATGAAAGCTGTCTAAATGAATGCATTAAACACAAATTCATTTTGATTATTCATTTTAATTCTAATAAAATCAAATTTTATTCATGTGTGATTAATGCAGCTTACATTTTTGTTTGACAATTTTTTTTAAATATATATTTTTTTCAAAATAGAAATAAATGAATATAAAAGAAAAAAAACTTAAAAACTGTTTTTAATCATGAAAGATTTGTTTTACTGATCCAGCAAGTCTCAAATCAAGCATTTAAAATCGTTCGGTGCAAAAAGTTCATACAACAAAAAATTCCATTTGGTGTCCTGATAATTTACGTAATTTAAAACACCATAAATACTTTAAAACATTCAAAAGACTATTTTGTCTTCATGCTCTATGTTCAGTTTAGTTTCACTAATAATAAACATACATTTTCATAAAGCCTCCATAGTTGTCCATGCCCATTTTGATTAGAGTAATAAAAACTTGAAAAGTATTAATTTAAGGTGCACTTTGCACAGATACAAAAGTGCGATTAATTTGCGATTAAATATTTGAATCGATTGACAACCATAATTAAAACTAAATGTATAAATGAATGCTTTTACTTAATGCTAATAGAGAAGTAATCAAGCGCACACCTTGACAATCTTATATATGACTTTCTTTCTTTCGGCTTCTCCCGTTAGGGGTCGCCACAGCGGATCCTCTGCACGTTTGATTTGGCACATGTTTTTACGCTGGATGCCCTTCCTAACGCAACCCTCCCCAATTTATCCGGGCTTGGGACCGGCACTGAGAGTGGCTGGGGATGGTTCCCTGACCGGGAATCGAACCCGGGTCACAGCGGTGGGAGCGCTGCATCTTAACCACTAGACCACCAGGGGATCTACAATCTCATATATGACTAACCATCAATAATATGATAAATAGATAAACTCAGTTTGGTGATCAATCCCATGACTTTCACTATTGAGAAAAATTACACTTTTCCAGCACCATATTTGGTTCTACATTTGAAACAGTTGATTCACACTGATTTGACAGATAATAATCATAGCATAATCAAAAGCCTAATCAAAGCCTTATTCTAAACATACTGAAGAACTAACTTGTTTCATGGATGTTCTACAATATTACATGTGAATTTATCCTGTTAAAAGTGTACAACAAAAAACTTTACAAACATACACACTTTTGTATCTAGAGTCTTCAGGAATTATTAATATATAATTGTGAATTATCATTTTCGCTGATGAGCAGCAGATGTGTGTTAGAAAGTGTTGAAAGTCACTTTGAATACAAACTTTTGGCAAAAATAAATAATGAACCAGTGTGAGATTCTAATGAACCAGTGACCCTTAAACAAACAAAAATACCACTTGTTTTTCCCATGAATCTCTATTCCCACGGTTTGTCTGGTTAAACTTTTGTGCCTGTTCTTTCACTGGAGATCGTGATTAGGTAACATTTGAATCGATCGCAAGGAGAGAGACTTGAACCCAGTGAAGGGCAGATAAATTTCACCTGTTCAAGGGCTGCTGGATCAATTCCACCCCCTGCTTCTCTAAAGGACATTTCCATCAATTACAATTTTTCGAAAATCGGCTACATGTTCTCGCCGGATTGGGAACTTATTAAAGAAATAGATTTCGAAACTTTTCTCTATAAAGCCAAAATGACACCTTAATTCGCTTCAATCATGAAATGATATAATCGTGACAAATTAGTTTTATAATAATGTGATTTGCTGCCAATTGATTCTTTTAATTTACACCGAATATGCTTTGTGATTAGGCATGCTTTGTGACTATTTGATTACAGATTGCTAGGATTCCTAAGTATTTGATTAGCTGCGTTTATGAAAAGAAATGCTTCATTTGGATTCAGCAGATATACTACAGGATATAGAGTTTCATTGTCAAGCTTTGTGATTAATTAACTGCATCTTAATTTGTAATTAACTGTGCAGCCCTGGCGGCAAAATCCTTTTTAAAGGCTAAATAAAGTATTCCATGTGACGGGTACAATCCCTTTAGGTTTATCTATAACCATGAGGGGTAAATCTCACCACGGACATTTGTTCCCACAACTGGTTGTAAAATGAGTCTAACTGGGCTGATATGCTAAGCAAGCAATATTACAAGAAGCATCTACCTTGACAAAGGTGCCCTTACAAGAACTTGAGGCTCTGTCACAGTTAAACCAATTAGGTTTGATTGCTCTAAAGTCCAGCGAAACAGAAAATCATTTACTATTAATGTGAAAAAAACAACAACAATGCATTTATTACATTTTAAACATTCCTGGGAGTTCATTTCTTCCTCCTAATATTGAATAGTGTTGCTTGGGGTGGTGGTTTTTGTAATTTCTAATTTCTAATTTCTATTTGAAAGGCATAACAGGACATAAGGACCTACTGTTAAAGTAACACCATGCACCACAGGAGACGTGGAAAATAAAATGACAGCCCATTTCTGGAGCATTCTGATCAAGCTGTATATACAATAGCAGCAGTTCTTTAAAAACCGTCTACAAAATCCCACAATTTACCCAAATTTGTGTCAAAATGATATAATCAGGTTGTACTTATGCACAAAGTATGCAAATTCATCCATCCTGTTTTTCTGTAATACAATCCTGTGCTGAAGGAACAGAAAAAAATATTAATAAACTGTATATAGCAACATGGTCTGCTCCAAACTGTCCTGTTTGGCATTCATTGAACACACAACACACACAATAAGGCAGACCTCCGTGCAGCTCCGAATAGGATGATTACAAAAATTGCTTGATTTAATTAATGTCAAGGATTCATTAGGCCTTTGTAATACGAGTGTTACTACAAGTAACTCCAGACAAAGCTTCGGATTATTCCATGCTCCCTTTGTACCTGTTCCGCACTACTAACTAACACACGATTCGTTCATTAATCCGATGAGGGTCTTTGTGTCGAAGTGGTTGCATATGGGTGCGAATCGCTGTAACGTATTCAATGGGATAAAGAGTAAGAGCATGTCCACAGGTGAAGCAGACACTTCAGAGTCATTAACACAAACATGGTTGCGAGCGGAATACATCTGCTGCTCTCTCGCAAACCCTCAGCCGGGTTCAGCTTTTGTTTCTGAACACAATTATTTTTTTGCTAAATGCCCGAAGCTACCAGAGTCTCCCACCACCTGCAAAATGTTATAACATACGGCCAGTAAAATGCATCTAATGCATTGAACAACGCAGTGCCAACAATTACCAGTCGTTTTTACTTAGAAATGGTGAAGAGGCAATTAATTTTCTGCTGCAATCCAAACCGAAAGGCCATTAAAGCAACTTTTCGGACAATAGCTAATTTGTGTACATAATCTGTTAGCCATACAGCTATTTGCCTAGATAGCGTAGCTGCTCAGACAAATGCTGGGACGATAATAGTATGGAAAGTGAAGATAAGTGGAACCATCTCTAAATATTGATCCATCTGCAGCTTAGCGCTCTCTCCCATATATATTACTGAGGAAGTAACCTGCAGCTTTAGACATTTTATATGCATCTAATTATTCGAATGGAAACTATGGTGTGAATCTTTTCTGTGTGCAAGAATTCTGTACATGCATCTCTATCTACATAATAAAGACATCATTTTATTCACATATAGACTTACAAATGTGTAAGCAAATAAAGCTGTGACATTTTGTGTTGGTGTATAATATGTAACATGTGCCGAACACGCCTGTGAGAATGTGTTGCTGATTATCATTGCGACAGCATCATGGGTACTCTCGCGATACATATTTATCATTCCAGCGGTCTTTCAGCCTCGCACAAAGCATTCTGCCGTCTCACTCTTCCCCTGACATTCCTTATTAGGCCACTGTGTTTCTAGCCTCAAAATTATCCACCTGCTGCACGTACTCTCACACAGCCGCACACAGAAAATCAATACTGATCCCAGTATAAAAAGTGACCTTGATACGTTCAAAAGTGAGCTGAAAGTTCCCAAAGGCGCAAGTGTGTATGACATGGATATGGAAGCTAAAAGAAATGACATATACAAGTGTGAAAAAAGGCTGACATACAGTAGACGACAACTGGAGAAAGATACTGAGAATCTGATATCAGCAATCTCACTTTAAACCAGGTTCTACTTTGGTAAATGAAACGTAAATATGCAAAGTGTTAACGTTTTATACACGCTAGATGCTAATTGTATTTACGTTGTGATTAAGCTCTGTGTAAATAAACCTGAGATGGATTTGTCACATTTTTCACAACGATGTGTGTTGCATTTAAGCAAATTTACGGATATTGATTCACTGTAGAAACAGTAATTACACTCGAACTACACTATAGATACACAGGTGCACAGATTCACTACATGGACAAAATGTTTCGTATGTGCTTTCTGAACATCCCATTCTGCATTTAGTACCCCATTTTCTGTTACAATAACCTCCACTCTTCTGGGAAGATGTTCAACTAGATTTTGCAGTGTGCTTCTGGAGATTTGTGTTCATTCAGCCATTAGTAAAGGGTTAATTAGGGTTGAGGTCAGAGCTCTATAGCAGACCATTTAGGATCTTCCACTCCAACCCATGTAAAGCATATCTCCAATGAACTGGCTTTGTGTACAAAGGCATTTTCATGCTAGAACAGATTTGGGTCTCTGTGTTTAAGTGAAGGGAAATTTACTCCCTCTATGGCACTGCAAGCTCATTGATAAAATACTGGGAAAACATTGTTCTGTCCACCAGTTTAAAATGGCACTACAGAGGGTATCTAAATTACAGAGCACCTGGTTGTGCCACCAGCTGTACCAACCATCCATAAAACCATTGGGCAACAACTACGAATGTGCTTGAGGGTTCCTCGAGGAATTCAGATTAGATTGGCATAGGAGAACATTTTGCCTGGATCAAGATCTTGATGCAATATGGTTCGGCCAAACATCGGCTTACTTGCTTGCTTCAATTACAATCTTGTCCTGACACTTTGCTTTCTCCTCTGCCTTGCTCATTAGGTCCTCTCTACTTTGACAAACATTCTGAAATAATGCTTACCTGTTATGCTAGTTCTTTCATATTGAGGAGTTGTAAAGGTTTCTAAACTACCAGAACTCAGAGGTCCTATCTTGACTCTGGACCTGCTATTGCTCTCCATTTCCTGCTGTTCTCACCTGCCAATCGTTCCCCATAGACTTTAATAATAATAATAATAATTATTATTATAATACATTTATGGGTTCCCTGGTGGTCTAGTGGTTAGGATGCGGCGCTCTCACCGCTGCGGCCCGGGTTCGATCCCCGGTCAGGGAACCAACCCCAGCCATCAGGGTTGCACAAGCCTTAGTGCTGATCCCAAGCCCGAATAAATAGGGAGGATTGCGTTAGGAAGGGCATCCAGCGTAAAAACATGTGCCAAATCAAACATGCGGATGATCCACTGTAGCGACCCCTAATGGGAGAAACCGAAAGAATATTATTATTATTATAATAAAATTGATTTATAGAACCTCAAATGAAGTGTTTCCATTGTGGTTTAGCCATCTCTTTTGCTACACTTTTAAAAATAAAGGTACCAGGAAAGTATTTTTTTGCCACAATGCCATTGAAGAACCATTTTAGATTTCCCAAAGAACCTTTCAGTAAATGGTTCTTGAAAAAAACTCTTGTTCCAAAGTGTCATAAAAAAATGTATGGAACTACATTCACATTTTGTAGAACCACTCATGAAAAGGTTGTTTGAGGCCTCAACTGATTGCTCCAAGAGGTTAAACCTTACATTTATTATATTAAGAATTGTCATTAATACAAAAGAATACGAATGAAATTCGAGAATAAAAAGGTTTGACAATGTACATTATTAAGAAAATGCGTGTTGCCTTATGTTTTACCAAGTTCTGTTTGCAGGTTAAGGACCATGGAGATATCAATATTCCCATCATTCTCTAACCTGTCTTTTCCATTAATTCTAATGGTAACACAGACACTGAATAAAAGCTTCAAATTTTTCACATTTAACTTTAATTTTATTTTTTTAACTTTAACATTTTTTTTTATTTTATAGAATACAGTTTGCAAATTTTATATTGCACTACTGTAACCTAATTAACCGCATACTGGACCTCAGTGGATTCTGCTTTAACAATTCTTATACATTATCATTGAATTCTGAAATCAGATTGGTCAGAAAGTTGATGTTCTTTTTCTCAATAGTCTGTAACAGCATATCTCATATAGTAATGTAACTCAGATAGTGAAGTAACTCTGTGAATGTAAGGTAAGTCACAGGTTTATAGGATTGTCCTTCGAATTTAGTACATAATGTTAGAGGAAATAATTCAACTCTTCTTGTTTGACCGCATTACACTACCTGATATTGATTATTTTTCTAAGTACACTAAAAAAAAAAACAGTTTTATTTCTTACCTCCCAGTTCATGAATTTCAATGTGAAATAGCAAAAGAATGGACTGTATCCATTGAATTTTCCTGTAGCATGGAACAGCCACCCAATTTGAATGCAACTTTTGTTTCATAGGTTTGCAAAATATTCTTAGAAAGTATATACCTCTACAGACAGAATGTATAAAGAATAAGTCAAAGCCCATTTTTTCCCCCCTCTTGCTCTAGGGAGAACATCGAGGCTTCACCGAATATATTAGCTTAGTGAATTTACTTTTCAATCGTGAGCTCTCTCGGCACACACGGTTTTCCCTTCTCGTTTTCGAAGTCGATGGAAAAAAGAAGCGGTCTTAAGGAGACTTTACAAAGAGTCGAGAAGGCCATTAGCTTTGCAGTTCAGGACGAAAAGAGTGGGAATCACTTTCATATGCTATCCCTGCCTCTCTCTCTCTCTCCCTCAGCCCATCTCTCACTCTCATCTCCAAACTCAAGGCAGTTCTAACCTTGGTAAAGACAGTGAAAAGTAGATATGTCTTGTCTCAACATTCCCTTGCTTTGTTTATGTCCTTCGTTTTGGTCTTTATTTATCAGTCTGCATTTTAAACAGAAGTAGGTGCTCTCTTTGATGAATAAGTTTGCACCCTGTGTGTATACACATAGCATAATAGTCTCCTTTGAGAAATGGAGGCAGGTTTTGTGAGGAGGTAATTCTTAATTAAAGTGTGTTTGTTTGCACCTGTTGAGCAGCCGGAAGGGACGATTCAGTAAATAAACTTCATTACCCATACAAGCATGAGCGAAACCCTAATCAGCTTCTTATCCATGATTATCCAAGTATCCAAGCCTCTCCTGTTAGTTGGTGGAAAGCCAAACCCAAAAGGTAATTTATTTCTCCACTGGAAACCTGCTTAATAACAAAATTCTCACAGATTCTTTTCCTCCCCCTGGGTGTACAGGCCAATCTATTTAAAAAACAAGTTTCGTTCTTTCATACTTGCATTCTTTCACTTGTACCCCGCACTGTTTTTTTTTTTTTTTATTGTGGTTGTTTGTTTCTGGCCTTCTCCTTTGCTTTCATTTCCCTTGCTCATGTATTTTGGTTCACAATGTCAGACACTCACTCACAGGTGGGGTCCAAGCAGCGGTTTGAAAACTGTAACCAAAGTGATTTCCATGGAAATTATTTTGGGGCAAGGTTTACTTTTCCCCCCTGGTGACTTTTCCAGGTTCCAGAAGAAAATGGATTCCAGCAGATAGGGTGAAACAAAAACCGAAGGGATGATTGCTGAGCAGAAACGCTGTTAGATACCATGTGATTGTGTTGCCCTTATTTATTTATTTGTTTATTTATTTATTTATTTATAGTCAATAACCCCAAGCATCTTCTGTATAATAGCCAATCCATTTAAATAGCCTTATCTTGGCTCCCTTTTGTAGATGCTCACTGGTTCGTCTCAATCGTGCACAAGCACAAGAAAGAGAGAGATGAAAAAGCAAGAGATGAGAAGGGTCATTGGGCATTACCATATAAATGACCATATCTCATACCAATAAATGAGAGATCAACACTAGAATGAGCATGTGTCTGTACATGAATTTTAAAAGAGAAATACATCTTCTGACAGCTTGTACAAATATCGTTCGAAAAGGTGTGACAGTTATAAATGATCTCGATGAGCATTAACTGTAATTACGAAAGAGGGAAATGGGACCTGAAAGGCAAATCTTTTAGTATTTTAATGCTAAGGAATTGTAAAGACACTTCCAACCATCTTATTATTTATTTGAATTATTGCTATTTGTTTAGTGAAATATGAACAAAGCAAAAACGCAACAGCAAATCACAAAAACAACACTCCAAAATACGTAGCGGAAAATTCCACATTCTGAACCATGCTAGCAATACTATAAACAGGACTACACATCTCATATTAATTGTATGATTGTAAATGCTATGTAATCCTAATGGATATTAATATTGCATGCTGTAAAAAAGCATATGGTTCTGTGTGTGTTAGATGGTACTATTCAGAAAATTGTCAGTCGCTGTTTCAGCAGGCGTCTCGGTGAGTATGATGACTAGCAGAAAGAACTTGTTGGAAACACAAATTACACAGTGGTGTCTCTTTGGTTTTCGTCTATGCTGCCAAGTCTACCCCATCCATCAAGCTGTGAGGGTTCTACAGGTGCCTATGAGCTATGAGTAACTCGATGCTACCAGTTACTTCTGAAGATCACTAATATCTGAAATATTTTTTTGATCACATACATCATTGCACAGTTCAGATTTTTTGCTCATATCAGATAAATTTTTTTTAAGTTGGAGTCCAATTGGATGGTTCCAAATCAACAGCCAATAAATCCAAGAAATTACTGCCTCAACTCAACTTAGAATGGATTTGGACTGTAATTAATATCAACAGTCTACTACAATGTCTCAGGACAACATGTCATTTAATCACCTATCACTGCACACCATAACAATGATGGAACTGTCATGAATGAACATTTGGTGCCACTCAGATGAAGGCAGGTTCTCTTTTTAATCTGGTTCCTCTCAAGGTTTTCCTTCTTATCCAATCAAATTTTTTCTTGCCACAGCCGGTCGCCACTGGCTCATCAGGAACAGGGACAAACGTATACATTCTTTTATAACCACTTTATCTCTGTAAAGCTGCTTTGAGACATTGTCCATCATGAAAAGCACTATGCAAATAAAAAAATAATTGAACTAAATATATATCTGGCTCATATCTATTTTAAAATGTAAGCACACCTGTCACCTGAAATTAGTTTTCTGGCGACACCGCCAAATTAGTTCCCGAATTCTTTTACTGAGTAGAGTTTCTCCAATTTCTATCCTACAATGTTTTTCTACATTGTTCGATCACATGAATTCTGATCTGACCGTTCTCATTCATGTTGCCAGGTCACATCAGAAATCCACCTGATCTAGGACTGCATATAACTTAAAATTCAAACTTGTGTGATTATTATGCCAGGAAATCAAATCGGACACTTTAATAAACTAACTCGAGGATACCCGGCTATTGACTCAAATTTGACATTGAATATGATTAAATATGAACATGCATAAAAATTCAATTCAAGCAGCTCTAAAAGATGTTCAGTACAAGATTTCAAGAATAACAAAATAATTACAAGGACAAGACAATAACAAAATGGCAAAGATTGGTGAAAAGTAGATCATTAACAAGTGTTAAAGCATTCTAGCTAACCTAGCCATTAACCAGTATTAAAGCATTTCTAGCTAACTTAGCCATTAAGCAGTATTAAAGCATTTCTAGCTAACCTAGCCATTAACCAGTATCAAAGCATTTCTAGCTAACCTAGCCATTAACCAGTATCAAAGCATTTCTAGCTAACCTAGCCATTAACCAGTATTAAAGCAGTTCTAACTAACCTAGCCATTAACCAGTATTAAAGCATTTCTAGCTAACTTAGCCATTAAGCAGTATTAAAGCAGTTATACCTAACATAGACATTAACCAGTGTTAAAGCAGTTCTAACTAACCTAGCCATTAACCAGTATTAAAGCATTTCTAGCTAACTTAGCCATTAAGCAGTATTAAAGCATTTCTAGCTAACCTAGCCATTAACCAGTATCAAAGCATTTCTAGCTAACCTAGCCATTAACCAGTATTAAAGCAGTTCTAACTAACCTAGCCATTAACCAGTATCAAAGCATTTCTAGCTAACCTAGCCATTAACCAGTATTAAAGCAGTTCTAACTAACCTAGCCATTAACCAGTATTAAAGCATTTCTAGCTAACCCAGCCATTAACCAGTATCAAAGCATTTCTAGCTAATCTAGCCATTAACCAGTATTAAAGCCGTTTTAATTATCCTAGCCATTAACCAGTATTAAAGCATTTCTAGCTAACCCAGCCATTAACCAGTATTAAAGCAGTTTTAATGATCCTAGCCATTAACCAGTATTAAAGCATTTCTAGCTGACCTAGCCATTAACCAGTATTAAAGCAGTTCTAGCTAACCTAGCCATTAACCAGTATTAAAGCAGTTCTAGCTAACCTAGCCATTAACCAGTATTAAAGCAGTTATACCTAACATAGACATTAACCAGTGTTAAAGCAGTTTTAGCTAACCTAGCCATCAACCATTAATAAGTTCCATCATCAACTGCTAGTTCAGGATATGGGCCATCCATTTATCTAACTGCCAGTGAAGTATTGGATAGACAGATAGAAACAAAGCGAGAGGGGACGGAGAAAGGACAGTGTGTAGAGAATGCAGAGATAGCAGGGTTAGGGTGAGTTTGAATGTTCTAGACACTGCCAGTTGTTTTTTTTCTCATGCTCCAGGATCCACCTGCTGAAGGGATTTCCTTGAAAGCCTTCCGAAAGTGAGAAGCAGAGTTTAGTTATGCACCAAGGATTTTGATTAATTCCTCCCTAAGACCTTCAGGCTTATTGAAATGAACATGCTAAATCGGCTTTCAACTGAAGGAGGCTCCGGGCGCAGAGAGAATAGAAAGAAACTCCGAGTTCTGATAAGAAGCAAGCACTGAGCTGATAAATAAGTAATCAAAGTGTTTCATAATAGCACAGACATTTAACCCTGCGCTCTCTCACATACTCTCAGCTCTCCTGAGGCTGGCACTCGAGTGTTGCTGATGGCTCGTTAAGTCTTTCAGAAAAACTGCACTTATTCTGTAGTTTTTGTATGTATATATATATATATATATATATATATATATATATATATATATATATATATATATATACACACACACAATGTTCATGTATCATGTATACACCTCAACATCTTTCCCAAAAGAAGAAACTCAGGCTCTTACTAAAGCATCTCATATTATGAATGTGAATGTGACGCTATGATTGCAATAAATATTACACAGCATTAATGTCAGGAACCCAGGTGAAGGCAAATTATTCATCCTCAATGGTTGCCAAGGTGTTTTTCGATAATTGTGGATTCATAGCTTCTTACTGGTATACTACAATACTTCTCTGAAAGGATAATCAAGGTTTCTCCAGAGGGACAATGCAAACAGCACTTAATACTTCCAGATTCATCCAGAAATTCTCTTATTGTGATCACGAGAAATCTGATTAGCTTATGAAGAATTTGATGTAAAACATTTGTTGCTGCCAAGAACAACATTAACTTTAAAATTAATTAATTAATTTGTTTTCTGAAAATGATCAAATATTAGGGTCATTATTTTAAAATAGCATGGTCTAATGATACAGCTATTAATTATAGTTATACATATGTTTTTCTTTGTGAAATTCCTACTGACAAAACACAATCAGTGCTGAAGCTGAAATTATTTATGTCCAAACCTACGATTCCACATACTTTGCTTCACCATTCATCCATTCCACTCCTCTGTATATTCCTGTCTAGACATTGCACCATTCCTATTCTTCTGCCTATATACTAACCTCACCTGTCTCTCATTCTTTCTGTAAATACTGATGCATTTTTTGTTTTTCCTAATGG
This sequence comes from Silurus meridionalis, assembly GCF_014805685.1. Classification (NCBI taxonomy): domain Eukaryota; kingdom Metazoa; phylum Chordata; class Actinopteri; order Siluriformes; family Siluridae; genus Silurus; species Silurus meridionalis. The sequence goes on from NC_060894.1 coordinate 19,343,234, forward strand.
GAGCTAAGGGTTCAGTAGGAAAGTAGAAGCTCAGATTGGATTGGAATGTTTTGAATTCAAATCCCGGGACCCCAAGCTGCAACTGCTTGACTAATTCCTTTAACCCTCAACTGCTCAGTTGTATGAATAAGATAAATATAGATAAGGGCATCTGCCAAATGCCATAAATCTAAATATTGTGATTTGCAACTCCAAGTGATCTTCTCAATTTTTTTCTTTAATGCTCTTTTAATGCTCTTAATTTTTTATTCTTTGTTATGAGCCTGTTTGTGACCTTAAGATGAAAAATTAGTTATTCTTAGGAATTTACTACATACACCATCTTTTACTCCATTTTTAAATAATAATAATAATATTAATAATAATAATAATAATAATAATAATAATAATAATAATAATAATAAATAATTAAATAATTAAATAATTAAATACAATTTAAGAACACAATAATAAAATGACCTTTTTTGTATATTTAAATAGATTTTCATCATTGCAGCCAAACAGGGATCCCTGAAGGTCCTGGATTCTACTTTGAGAACTTTTGCTTTTAAGAACCCCGTTTAAAACAACTAAAATTTACTTTTATCAGTCAAGTTACTGTTGCATTAAAATCTAAGGACAGGAATTAAGACTGACTGAAATTAACTGACAAATGATACTATTGTTGTTCTTCTGACCCTTTAATGGTGCTGCATCACTACAATCTGATTTCCTTTGCCTGCAGGCAACTCTGCTTATCATCAGCCTGATGAGCCTATGAGTAATAATATTCCATCACTTTCCAGTGTGTGTGTGTGTGTGTGAGTTTCTAGCTGAAGCCTGACCACTGGACTGACTGCTTTATGGTGAATACTCATTTTCACACGCTAATGAATGACTCATCTGGTACGTGGCTGTCAAATAAAAACTCCCAAATAATAGATTTACATCTTCCCAAATGGGAAAAACACAGTGCGCTCGTCCTTCAGTTGGTTAGGCAGTTCACCGGGGCACCAATTAGTCTTGATGGAAAGCATTTTCTGCGGAGCGGAAAAGGCTGGCTGTGCTGTTTCGCCTGATACGTGATTGATTGGAATATTCCCCCTCTGGTTTGGGGTTAGCTGGGAGTGATTAGAAAGAGTTCCTCACTGAGTGCACAGCATATCTCTTTATGATTCAACAGTGTGTCCTGCTGTCTCTTCAATGAGAAAAAATGAGGGGAAAAAACTACACAGAGTTTTGATCTGGATCTAAGACACAGCTGAGACTTTTTTTTTCTCGGTATTCAAATCTAAACATTGTTCACTGAAAGGATATTTGCTATGGTGATAAGCTGGAAGGCAAAAAAAGTGATTTAGCCAAAAGAGAATTGAGAAAACTACCTCGACTAGTCCCTGTTGTTTGTACACGGTTCATTCCAGCCCAGTTTATTCTTGATTAGTAGTTTAATGAATATTATTAAATCCAGTTCCATGTTCTAATTACAAAATTTCAGGCTCATACATCATTTTAATTGATATCCACCCTGTGCCACATGGGCTGCCAATATTTAATGAGAACAATCTCACCTGATGCCGCGGATAAGTGGTGGTGGTTCTGTTTCATTGTCAGCCGATGCGGTTCAACCCACTCGGCTCCACTCGTCTCATTAGTGCCCACTTACACTGGGAACTCTTCTTATACAGGGGTTGTTATAAGACACTTCTGAAAACACACAGTCTATAATAAGTGAGTTGAAGTCATCTGTTATCTATTTGTTACCATTATAGACAGCTAAGCAATGCACTGTTACAAGAACCGTATGTGGTCTTTAGTAGTATTGATAAGTAATCTCTATGACACTATTATTTTTACAGTATAATGAATAATTCTAATAATATAATCATTCCCATGGCTCGAGTTTGTGTTTCCCATTGTGTTTCCCAATACTAAACATAGCAAACTGAAAAGCTGTTTGATTTCACACACAAAAAAAAAAAAGCAATTCTGTCTTCTGTCCTTTTGTGGAATTTGGGTTTTGGTTGGACAATGTGTGTTAAAGTGGTGTATTGTGGGGTAAAGTCCTTAATGTCAACAGTCTCATTCTCTCTTGTGTCTGGGAGCATCTCAGGGAGTTTTTCTTCGCCACAGTCACCACAGGCTCGCTCATCAGGGACAAACTTACACTTATAAAGAACAATCGTTTTCATTCTTTATCACCACATAAAGCTGCTTTGAGACAATGTCCATTGTTAAATGAATTTAATTGAGATAAATAGAGTAAATATCCACCATTAAACCTCAGTCATGTTCATTAGACCCTGTACTGTATTCCACATGCACCTACTCGATAATGCTGATAATGCTCTTAATCAAGTTGATGACAGAATTGCCTGAAAAAGATCAGCTCAAATTGAGATGAAATCAAGGCAGATTTTTACTTTGTGTCATGACCTGGCTTGACTGACATGAATAGGCTGCATAAACCTACAATACCAGCTGAATAAATGAACTTCCTCAACTTCATAACATTCTGTTTATTTACCAGTGGTGGACAAAGTTAACAAACCATGTACTTGAGGTAAAGTAGACATACACTAGGTAAAATATGACTCCAGTAAAAGTGATCCCATTACACTTTCGCTTGAGAAAAAATACAAAAGAATTTGCCTTCAAATGATTTATTATGGCTGTAAAGTTCCTATTATCATTTTTGCCACAAGACTCTTTGCTTAATCAACTCAGTTTATGTAAAAGACTCGAATGTGACTCTTAGCTCACCAATCTATTAATACAATGATATTAATTAGTGAAACACTAAATGATATCGATTAAAATGAGTCCAAAACCTTGCAAATTAGGCCATGGGTTCTGTCACAAGTTCGAGTCAGGGGCCTCTTCCATCATTTACTCCTCTTTAAATATTCTGTTTGCTGTTGAACTGACGCTGAACTGTATGTTGGTAATAAGTTATCGTCAGATACCATCAAGTGCCAGTCAGAATAAGTTTATTTCGCTAAATGTAGTCAAAAGTAAGATATTTGACGCTGAAATGTAGTGAAGTTAAAGAAAAAGTCTCCCTGAATAGAAAACGTTCACTTCATTACTGTCAATCACTGCTATTTACCGTATCTTACAATCATTTGTGGTTAATTGGCGCCACAATATAATTTGTTTTAACAGAATTTAATGTGATGTGCATATTAAAACTTTATAATCAAGTTATTTTGTATTTAAAAGTTGTTTGGCCATGTTAATCCATTTATGGTATTCAAGCCCCTGCTAATGCATTAAGTTTTTGCATTTAATAGTAAAATACTGCATCTATTTATATCCAGTTTCAATCCTTTCACTACTCCTAGACCAGTATTCACTAGTTTAAGTCTAGGCTGCATGATGTGTGCAGGTTTTAGGAACTTTGCTGTTTTTAATTGGATGTTTATCACTTATTGTACTGCACCACGCTTCCTCCGATCTTCTAGCACTGCTCGACTGGTCCCACCATCTCTCAGGGTAAGAGGTGGGTATGCATTAAGACTCTTTTTTGTTCTGGCACTGAGGTGGTGGTATGAACTTCCCCTAGATGTCTGAACAGTCACTGGTTATCTTCAGGTGAAGACGTACATCTTCCTGAACCACTTGAACTAGCACTTATTTTCCTTGTTTGTTTATGTTTTTATGTATTTAAGTATTAAAGTGTCCTTAAATTCCTCCCAACCCCCAGAGGTTGAATGCTGATAGTATCCTAAGTTTGCAACCTTGTAAACCAGTGTTGATTTATTCATCGATAGAGACTTCAAAGCACTTTTGTACGTCGCTCTGGATAAGAGTGTCTCTGCTAAATGTCAAACACAAGCATTTCCAGACATCTTCCAGACTGTTATAATTAAGAGTTTTGTACAATAAAGATAGAGGAAAGCTCTGTGTGTGACAGCTCTTTGTGTGTTTCATTTAGATTGGAAGTCTATTATGTATATTAGGTGTCGGTTGTTATGACTTGGTTGAACTCTGTATTTAAAATTACACTTAAAAGAAACTGTATGTAAAAATAATTTGATGTGGATGGCAAAAACAAAACCTTATTCTGATATGTTTTCATGTATAGCTGTGCTTGTTCATCAATTGTTTACGAGCCACCTCTGATGCATTGGCTATGCAGATTTTCGAACAAATCAAATTTCTGACAAATTAAACAATCCTAGCAACCATCTTGGCCTCCAAATATGGCTTCTGCAAACTCCAAATGCCAAACCACACACAGACTCCTGCTCTGTATTTTCAAACTATTGATTGAATTGTTTTTTGCCACTGGTTTTATACCTGTTTCACTTTTTGGTGTCTCCATGCACACTGCATAACTTGGCCTGGTTTTAACTACATTTTTTGCCCATTGTTTTGGATTTGTTTGCTTGGAATAATAGTTTCTTGACTGCAGTACTGATTACAGTTAACTGCATTTATGTATACTTGTCATAAATTTGAGGCCATTTATTTTTGTAATAAATGAATTTATTATATATTTAAAATATTTTCTAAATGAGTATACTATATATATATATATATATATATATATCCTACCATTTTTGCCTCTAACAGAACGACTTAAGTAATACGGAGAACAGGAGAGAAGATGTTAGCAGACTGCCTCACACCCACCGTCAAACATGGAGGTGGAAGCTTAATGGATGGGGTTGCTTTGGATGGTAAGGTTAGAGACTTATTCCAGGTGAAAGGAATACTGAAACAACATGACTACCATTCCATAATTCATGGACTGGGACTGCATCTAATTTAAAACAGCTTCACTATACAAAAAGACAATGAGCCAAGCATACATGCAAGAGCTGTACTCTTTATTTAGAGAGCGAACAGTTGGCTGGAGTGTTATTAATCATGCAATGGCCTGCTCAGTCACTGCACCTAAGTCCTATTGAACTGTTTTGCGATAAACTGGATCACAAGGTCAGAAATAAATCTCCAACTAGTGAACACCTTTGAGAAGTTTTACAAGAGGCACAGCAAAGTCTTTTATATTTATAACTGTCAGGATGCGAGGAGTGTCTAAAGCAGTTATTCATGTTAAGGAAAGATTTTTCAATGAAAATAAAGTGTAACATCGGAACATTTATATATTTGTTTGGTCAAAGTAAATCATCATACCATTAAAATTACCTGGTGTGCTGCATATGAACAAGAGGAACATGCATGTGTCTCTTTTAAAAAACATAAATGTCTCGATATTTTCAAACTTTTTTATAAATGCACACATATAACATTGTACTTACGCTGTATACTTAAACGTGTGTGTATATATATATATATATATATATATATATATATATATATATATATATATATATATATATATATAAACACACATTTAAGTATACATATATATATATATATATATATATATATATATATATATATATATATATATATATATATATATATATATATATGTGGGGCCTGAGACTCCCAGCAATATAAATGGAGATACAGTGGTAAGGATGGAGAGCTAGATAGAGGATTAGAGAAAAACAAGAGAGAGAAGTTGAATGATGTCTGAAAGGTAAAAGCCTTCCCTCTACTTCCCTTTTTCCATCTTCCCTCTACACTAAATTGGCTCATTAGCCTGTTTAAATGTTTGAACATTCCTGAGTTGACAAGGAAAGAAAAAGACACAGAGAAAAAAAAAAGGGGCAGCGAACCCTCTCTTGGCTCTGACTTCGTTACCCTTTATTTGCTTAACGAGTCACTGCTGTTTCAGAAGGCAATTAGCAAGCCTTCTCTGACCCATCAGAACTCCCCCCAGCCCAGTCGAACCTGCCCTTGGTTAATATGCGTGAGAGAGAACAGTCTTCTGCCACTCACTCTCTCAGCAGGGGCACCAGTTCCCTCACCGTCCCCCTCCGCTTGGTGACTTTGCAGCACTGACAGGTGGGCTCAGCATCGCTCCAGGCTCGCCACAGGCACTCGTTCCTCAGTGACTGTGCAAGAAAATGAGTTTCACACTGGCTCGCAGATGAAGTGTTTAAAAACGATACAGCATAAGGATGGAAACCCGAATACCAAAAGTGTTTTGGGTGACATGAAGCGTTCAAGTATTTCTCTGGATAATGTTTTATAGCAGGAACAATGTTGTATTCTTTTTATTTAGGGCGGGTTTTAAGTCCCTTTTTTTCTATTTGGTAAAGCTTTTCTTACATTACAGCAAAAAAATAAATCTGTTCTTAGTCAAAAGCCTTAGGCTCTAAACATATAAAAAAAACATGTAAACCATTTTCAATCACTCTCGATCGTTTTGCTCTTAGACCAGCTTTCAGGAGTTCGAGCCAATCGGCTGCACGCTGTGTGCATGTTTAAGGAACTTTTTCGCCGTATTTCTTTGCAGCAACAAGATACTTTGGCAGTTGAAGTGGTATTAAATGTCACATAAAATAAGTCTAGACTGAATAATTAACCAATGTGTACAATAAAGGCAGGAGAAGTATAGCTCTTTGTATGGCGTAGGGGTGGCTTAGTGCTTAAGGCATTGGCTTTGGATGCCGAAGTTTAAATTCCAGCTACACCAAGTTACCACTCCTGGGTCCCTGAACATGGCCCTCAACCCCAAAGCTGCTCAGTTGTATCAATAAGAGAAATGTAAGTCGCTCTTGATAAGGGCATCTGCCAAATGGCGCAAATATACATGTAATTATTGTGTTTAATTTTGTGAGTGAGAAAAACAGTCAATCTAATTCACATTCAGTGCCGTGTTGAAGTCTGAAATGGTTGAAAATCCGTACAAATGCAATGTTAGAGTAGATAGTGACTGGCAGGAAATGCAGAGAAGAGAAAGAATAGGTGAGTGATTGTGAAAACAAGTAAACAAACTGTGCCTGAATATGAGTAGAATCTGATATTACACTGTAACAGGGTAAACAGATCCAGGACTGAGGAAGATGGAATTCTTAGCATTTTTTTTTGTTTGTTTCTCTTCATTTTTATGTGATTGTATCAGTTGAACAACTTATCCGGGGTTAATGTATTAATTCTCTAGTTTATTAAATACTTTTATTTATGTAGTAAATGGGGTCACCCTAATGGGGTCACCACAGCAGATCATCCGTCTACATACCCCCTGTCCTTCACATTTGCCTTTTTCAACCCAACTACCTGCATGTCCTCCCTCGCCACATCCATAAACCTCCTCCTTGGTCTTCCTCTTTTCCCCTTTTCCTGGTGGCTCCATTCTCAGCATTCTCCTACCGATATACCCCATGTCCCTCCTCTGCACATGTCCAAACCATCTCAATCTCACCTCCCTCACCTCGTCTCCAAAACGTCCTACATGCGCTGTCCCCCTAATAAACTCATTTCTAATCCTGTTCATTTTCGTCACTCTCAACGAAAACCTCAACATCTTCAGCTTAGTTGTATAAATCAGATCTGGAAAAGAACGTCTGCCAAGCTGGAGAAAAAAATATATAAATTAGATAAATATGATACATTGAGAACAAGGATTGGGTAATAAAAATACACAGAACCAGTGGTGATAACTTGTACTTTAGCTATCTAAAGTTGTGCTATAAAGTCTTTTGCCAGGCACAATGATGTGCACAAAACAGTTTTTTTTTATTCTGTTCTATTCTTTTACACAAAAGAAAGAGCAGCATTTAATTATATCGTCTGAGTTGCAAACATTTGGGTTACACCTCAAACTGCATACTGCCCTACCAAATAGTTTGTCACAAAACCACTTAATGCATGGGTACACAGTTTCAGAAACCCATGGGATCAATCCATCCTCGAGAACTGACACAGTATAGCCCATATTTTGTCTTCTGAAAATCTGTTAGCATTTTTCTACTATACAGGGCCCACATAAATAATATTCTTTTGCTATACTCAGTATTTAATACAGAAATCCAAGAATCCGGTTTTCCAGAAACTGCACTTCACTTGAAGACCCGAAATGAACATCAACAATTCCCTTGAGTCTGAGCACAGATTATTAACTGATTGAAACATCACAAGTACAGGCTTAAGACTGAGCTCCCAAAAGGCCATTGCAATAAAGGTTTTGTTCAACATTGTCCTCACTCCCCCCCCACAACAGTCAAAAAAGCAGACTGTCCACCTAAAGTCTGACATTTACTTTGTGCACTTTGCTGTCTAGTATATTTTACAGCTCGTCGTTATCTTATAGTTGTTTCCTATCTTGTTTCCTCTCTTTCCTCTTCCTTCCTGACCTGAACTCTTATAAACAGTCCTTGAAAACTTGCCTGCTTGTAGCTCTCAAGTTATTCAATTAGAATAATGTTCTTTTATGGTTGTTTTCTGACCTGCTTTTTGCTTTGAGGTCAAAATGTGGCTAAGAAAGAATTCTGTTGAAGGTGAATAGCATTTAAAGATTCTAAGCTTGCCAGATTTTTATAAATGCCTCCTTATATCACTATTTAAGTTTGCTTTGCACTTGAAATCCATTTGGTATTTTGGGGATTACTTAAGGAACTATGGAAATTCATGGAGTTTCATGTAGAACTACATTAGAGAGCTAGAATAGTTAACTTTTTTGACATTGGTATAGTATAAGGAAAGTTTATCCGTTTGGAGGAACAAGCATTCTCAGAACGAAACTGGGAATAAATAGGTATTGATGCACTCTATCAAATCCTGTCCTAAATCCAATAAAAAGTCTTTTGTTCTGGCTGCTGATCATAGCACTCCATTCAGTAAAGCTATATGGTCCAACCTGAGATCCAGCTCCTTCATTGCTGATCATCACACTGCTTGTGCATTACAATTAGTTACACTGGATTCCTGTCCAAAGCTCACCGCACATTTATCTGATCTGTTCAAATCATCTGATTCATTCAGTTTTAAATGTTGTGCACAATTCACTTTATGAAGCATAGCACGCTTCTTCCTGAACTCGAGAAATGTAAAAGAATAGAGATCCAAATACAGAAACAAATAGGAGAGTCACTATACTGTTCTTCATTTCTTTCTTACTTGCTAGCGGTCGACGGTGTAAAGTTGTCTCAGTGTGTATTTTTTTCTGTTTCAAACTGCAATTTTAGTGATAAAAGCATGTCTGCAAAAGCAAATGTATGTCTCCTTTACCTCTATAGTAAAATCTTTGACTTACTTACGATATATTTGACTTACAATGGAGTCATCATAACGTATCTCCATCTTAAGTAGCGGACTACCTGTATGTATATATATATATATATATATATATATATATATATATATATATATATATATATATATATATATATATATATATATATGACTGCTTGGACTGTCTGTGCCAGAACTCACACACCATGGGTTCACACTGGATTTTAAAAAATCCAGTATATGCCACACACCCATTCATTTACGGCATTTGGCAGACGCCTTTAACCAAAACGACTTTTGATTATCTCTGTTATGCAACTGAGCAGTCGAGGGTTAAGGGCCATACTCAAGGGTTAGGGTTAGTGGAAGTGGAAGTTTTGACAACCTTCTGATCAGAAGTCTAACATCTTAACGATTGAGCTATCCCTTCCCACTCAGGTTTAAATCCCAATACAAATACTGATATAGGTTCATTTAGATTTTAGCGATTTGGCTGAAGCCCTTATACAGAGCGACTTACATCTGTCTCAATAATACAGCAGCGGTGCGGTTAAGGGATCTGCTCAGGGGGCCTAGATTAGTGGGGCTGGGATTTAAACTCATAACCTTCTGATCCAAAGACCACTAAGCTACCACTTCACTTTAAACAATTCTTCCTATGAACATCAGTATGCAATATGATAGCATAAAAATGTTGCTATGGATTTTTGATCAAATTCATATAAAGTACATTTAAACGCAGCAAACACAAACTTAAAACTGGAACTTTTTTATGAACATGACCATGACTTGATGCAATTAATATTGTAAAATTCAAATATTGCAAAACCATTCAAGCAAAGTTAGCACATGTGAACCAGGATTCTCCTAATATCACTGTAGGACTTCAGAAGTTAGCTTGACAGTTATTGAATCCCAGGTGGACTAGATGGTTTAGAGCTGATGAAAAGCATAGTAGCTTGGCGTTTTCACCTGTGTGCCTCTTCTGTTGTCAGACCTCATCAGATGAAGCTGGTTTCTGCAGCATCTGTCTCTGTGTGTGTGTGTGTGTGTGTGTGTGTGTGTGTGTGTGTGTGTGTGTGTGTGTGTGTGTGTGTGTGTTAAACAGGAACAAGGCATTTGGACTGTTGAGAGGATTGGGGGATGAAGAGCCAAGAGTAAAAGACAGTCGGCACCTCAGCCTAGCAGCAGCAGCTGATGACTGTGGGAAGAGACAGATGCCTCGCTGTTTTGGAGAAGATCTCAGGGCAGCATGGACTTTAGAGTGCGTTTGTTTGCGCACAGATGGCATGTTTAATAAGTTGCATTATTTAAACTTTTTTTTTACATTTTTGCACATACTATTTTTTCCGCCTGTTCTGATACATGTTTATATTATAGTAACAATCTAAAAGTAATAATTTTGATACTTATAAATGCCCTTCAAAGACATTAATGTATGTAGGATAACAAATAAACCTACAGCAGGTCGATAAAAAATTTTTTCACAAGGCATTCGAAAGGTTATCATCTATCTTGTGCATGTTTTTGTAAATTCTTATCCTCTCAAGTGGCTCTTATATGATGGATGATGTGATAAATCAGAATACTGCAAGGGATAAATCAGGACTTTGTAAATAATCAATGCAGCCTAAATAATAATATGAAAGAGAGAGAGTGAGAGAGAGAGAGAGAGAGAGAGAGAGAGAGAATTCCAATAAATCGATACACCCATGGGTTTATCACGTGCCCTCCCCCCTAATTTGAGCAGCACGAGTTGTGATTATGTCGCTGGATGGCGCAGCGGTTAGGAGCCGGTGGCTGCAGCAGCGCAGCGCAGGAGAGCCGGAGCGCTCAGCTTTTTTGGACTGCTCTCTGCGCTTCAACCCTCCACTTCAACCACTCAGGGTTCTTTGAAGAGGAGAATTTCGGGTTCTTTATTAAGCATCCACGACAAACCGTAAAAACCCACCTCCACACACACAGTACTTTATAAAAAAAAAAAAAAATCAAAGAAAGAAAGAACGCGCTTTGCGCATTTGCGGCTCCACCGTTCTTGCGCACCGGCACGCCGGATAGATACTGATAGACAACACCGGCATGGAGGAGGACTCTTTTTTCTGAAAGAGGACGAGGTGAGAGGCTGAACATTGCAACAAAAAAACCGAGGTGAGTCCCATTAACTGAATTATTATACCTGCGCATTTTGGACAGCTGGTGAGAAAAGTTTGAAAACTGACCAACAATGGGACAGAAAATGTACTGCAAAATATTACAACTACTCAGGTGCAGTGAAGATGCTTCACTCAACCAGTCGAAATGTCTAACCCATGACTAGACTGGGGTAGAGACCCCAACATACCAACACTTACCAGTGATTTAGATTAAAACCTTGGTATCATGTTACATTTCATCCTAATTCTTTTCAGTAAATCTTCATCAGAGTGTTAAAAAGGGTTCAATTTTTAAAATGTGAAATAATGAGAAAGTGGGCTAAATTGATCTAGATTATATACAGACTAATCCCTAATGTTGTGCTGATTTTAGGCAGTTTAACTTTGAGTTTTAGTTGAATTCTGTACCATGTGTTAAATAAACATGAAATTGCAATGAAAAGAAACTTTTTTCTGACGTTAAAACCATTCCTTTATTCTCTCCCTTCCTCTCTGCTAGGGTTATACCCAATAAGATATTGTCAGCACTCTTTTCTAAAATTCATTGTTTTGGGCCAAATTGATTTGCTATTGATTTTTTTTGCTGAAGTGTGCTTGAGTAATGCTTGTCTGTACTTCGGTGATTCTCCATGAAAAGTGCTTAGAGTTGATCTGTCTCATGGGAGCAGCTTCTCCATTCCTTGAATGCAAATGCCATTTGACAGTTCTGGCCTGATCAATTTCCCTAATTTGTCTGCATTCCTGAACCCCTTTTTTGAATCATAAAGACTCTGTATAGTATGTCGACATCTCAGGCTGGTTTCCATGAAAAATGGCTTGTGCCGACTTGCAGCGTTTTTATGGAGAATTGGGGTTCGTGCGGCTGAGCTTAATGTTGCTTCGGACCAGATTTAACATTGTAGACCAAATGGAATTGCCTTAAAACAAATATCAAGCTCCACTGGCCAGGATATAATTTGGCATTTGGCATCACAACGTATGTGCATTAAAAAAAAATACTTGGACTGTTTTCTGCCCAGTGGGTACATTTTTAATCACACTGGTCTGAGTAAATCCAATGGCCATGGGCTTGTATATAGATTAGGGTATAATTTTCTGGCTTTGTGGACTATTTCCATCTTTTTTAGCTCTGTTATTGTTAAATAATATAATTTGGCAAAATTGTGATTTGAAACCTTATTTACAGTCAAATCAGATTTCTGTATATGATTGAATTAGTACAAGATGCCAACAGTAGACTTACCCACTTTTCATAAGCCAATCAAATTTAAGATGAAAGAAAAATATCCTGCTCACTCGAATATTCTTTTCAGTCACAGACTGAAGCAAATCGTATGCAGATTTCCATTTCAGTTTATTTTCAATCTGTTCACATTGCTTGAGTAGCCAAACCTGATTTGTTTGTCCAAACAGTTACCATGTTTGCTCATATCTCCTCACTGGTTGTGAAAGTAATGAAACAAAGAATGTGCATACTGACTTGTTGTATGCAGAGCAGCTGAAACTTTAATTGCGCCCAACATGGAGGTTCTGCAGTGGGTTGTGTTTAGTACAGTAATATCTGGTCAGTACAGATAACACCTAAAATGTACCGCGCACCACGTCTGTTGGTTTCGTCACCATTCCAACTGTCTGACGTTAGATTAAAGATTATATAGCAGACTTTGCAGCATTGACTTCACATATGCGATATATCCAACAGTGTTTGCTCGATGTGTTTTTCTTTCAACTGTACAATTCCTTGAATCAATATAATGGATTTATAGGGCAACAGCTTCTTCTTTTCAATGGCAAATGAACAATTAGATCACAATTTGCTCCAAATGCACCAACCAGATCAAGTTAATGAGTCAGAAGGTTCTTGTTTAAATTTGAACGCAACCATTTAACAAAAATAAACCACTGTGAATCTTAATGAGCTCAATGTATTGGTTGTTTTGCAGAAATCATATTTATATCATTGTGGCCTGCGGCTGTCTTAGTCAGCGTCACACTTCATTCACCTCTACTAAGCCCACACTTGGGCGTATGCTCCCAAACTAATGTCAAGAAAATAAAAGATAAACAGCCTATTTTTATAAATGTAGTTTATATAGTAGTCAAATTTGACTTGCAATCAGGAGCAATGATAATCACACTACCATTATTAAAACTTTTACCATAATTCAATACTACAGAGATAAGATCGATTTTATTTATTTTTTAGCAGGCACTACTTACTTTTTTGTTGGGTCTTGTTTGACCAAATCTGCTGAATAAAACTGAGTAAAAGAAGCTGGTGGTCACTACGGCACTATGGCAGGTACTTCATTAATATTCCTCAGAGCCCTCTGCTTCCTCTGCACTTTAATTCCCTGTGATAATAGGGTGTGTGTGTGTGTGTGTGTGTGTGTGTGTTTCCTTTCCCCACATTGTTAATTCTGTCTGTGTTCCCCCTACTAGCCCTCGCAGTTGGATATTGAGTAGCACTTCCTGCATCCTCTTTTTTTTTTTTTTTTTATCACACCGCAAAACCTTTTAGTGTCCTGATTTATCTAGTGACAAGTAAAATTGCTTTTTAGAGTAAGCATGGCTGTACCCTCAAAGCTATATAAGTTATTTCCAAGTATGTTATTTACTCCATTTCTATGCAATTATTGGATGATTACACCCGATTAACACTAATCTCACTGGTCATTTTATTAGGAACACCGGTGCTCCGGCTCATTCATGCAATTTATCCAAATGATCAATTGGCATTTTGGAAATCTCAGTTTTGTGCTCACAGTAATCTCAGATTTCTGCTACAGGATGACAGATGTTGAACAAGATGCAGTCTTCTGTCAGTCTGTTTGTAAATATCTGCTTCAAGGCTTTAAAATGTGAACTCATCTTCTTCTCACCATGGCTGTAAAAATGACAAAACAATGATAAAAATATGAGTTTGATCAGTTTTGGCCATTCTATTTAATCCTCTTTCATTACTAACATTTACATTTATGGCATTTGGCACACACCCTCATCCAGACCGACTTAGAATTATTTTATTCATATAACTGAGCAGTTGAGGGTTGAGGGCCTTGCTCACGGGCCCAGCAATGGCAGCTTAGCGATGGTGTGATTTGAACTGTTCAGAGATACAACATTAAAACATGACATTTCTGTACACATAACTGCAGCACACTGGATTGTTTTTCACCATACAATATAAACTCTGAAGACTGTTGTGTACGAACATCAGCAGTTCTCGGAAATACCAAAATATCTGGCACCAAAAACAAAAGCCACACCAAACAAATGATTAAAATCACATTTTCCTTCCCACATATGATCATGTGATGTCTGATGTGAACTGAAACCCGGGTCTCTACAACAGTCATCTTTGGAACATTCATCTTTGGATACACAATCCTCCTGTATGTGAATAAGGAATTGCATTGAATTTCAATAATATGTGAGTATGCATTATTGATGGCACTATAATACAATTTGTTGTTGCTTGTAGAGAGCGAGGCTGCGTGCTGTAATGATTGCAAGGAAAAGCTTTTGACAGGGCATGAAAGTGTTGCCTCACACCGGTCATTTAATTACACTATTGACTGACACGGGTTATGGTGATGTGTCACCTCTCTCATGCATATTTCACCACACATGTACATCTTTGTTGTTTCGGATTGTCTGTTTTAAACATGGGCTGGCGTGCAAATCGCTGAGTCTCAACGCATGAAAGAGTATTAATAGAAAACATAAAATAGAAGGAGGGAAGTAACTGGTTGCTAACAGGGTCGGGAAATAATAGTTCGACTCCTCCAGTTCTACAGTACTGTACTTGCATTTGAAATGCTACCTCATGTGTCACATTTTCAGCTTAAGGAAGACAGAGCCGGCATTACTGATTGGCCAATTTGATCAGAAATCCAAGAATGAGGCGATGAAAAGGTTTAAAAAAGATATTTGTGGACTAATAATTATTTTCCTGTGATTCTCTCACGGAAACCCTATCAGTAAAGGATCATAATATGTGGAGGAAAAACATGTTGTGTGTTTGAGTTAACGAGTGTGTATATATGTGTGTGTTTTTTGCTCCCTTGCTATATTTTAAGCAGCTGCGAGATATTTCCCAAGAGATACTCGTCTGTCTCCGACTCTCTGTTCCCATCTGTGAGATTTGCTCAATAGTGTTTCTCTTTTTTTTTTTTATTGAATCTTGCGCATTCTCACCGGCAAAATGCTCCCGCATGATAAAAGCGCTACCTGTGTATTCTAACTACCTGGAGTAGCCAGCTTCGCTGCTGACGTGAATATGATATAAATGTATGAAGGCTTTATATGTTATGAAAAAAGAATGACTTTCTTTTCAGTGAGATTTAGTTTGAAAGATAAAGAGCTGTCAAAATCATGGGAGAAATGTGCAGGATGTTTGCAACTAGATTGCTGGTTTTAAAACAAACACTAAAACACAGGCTGCGTTTTCCTCCTCTATTGTTACAAGATGACATTCTGTCTCTCTTTGTGCTTGCAGGCAGGTAGGAGCAAAATGGATGATGCTCGATCTCAGGAATTGTTTGTAATCAACAATGTGGTTTCCCAGTCAATATCACGCCTCTTCCAGGTGTTTGTCTCTTATCGTTTATCACTGGGTTTGTACACATGTTCCAAGCGATGGACGTTGTGTGTAATGACCTGTATCCAATAAATGGACTCCGGTCACTTTTATGGCCGAAAGGAATAAGTTGTAATTCATGCCCCCCCGCCCAAAAAAATCTCAGGTCGCCTTTAGGCAATCGATGCTAGCAGACATTCATTGTGGAGATCCCACCTTATCACTGTCACAGCCGTTCTTGTAATGTCAGCCACTTGGTGAGCCGTTTTTTCCCCTTAATGTCTTGTAATGACAGCCGCACCTTTTATTCCCCCCCATTGATTGAGCGCCTTTTTATTGAATTTCCATTGAAGTGATCGTTTCTTCACGCAGACCCATTGTATTTAATTTCACACCAGAGAGACACTTTCTGCACGACTGGTCGCGGTGCCAGTGACGGATAGAACTTCACTTCTCAGGCTAAGTTCAGCTAGAGAGGATCCACAACACAAAACCAAATATTCAAATTACAGACGATACACTCACTCTTCCTGGCAAGTTCTATTTATTTCATTCATTTATTTATCCTTAGTAAGCACTTTAGCCTGAGCAGGGCTGCAGTGAAGCTGAAATTTACCACAGGAATACTGTATGAATGGTGAGAATACACATTATATGTGATGCCTGGTCAACCTACACATACCTAAGGGCAATTTTGCATAGCCGTCCATCAAGCAGCATGTTTTTGGGACGTAGGAGAAAACCAGAGAACTCATTGGAAAGCCACATGGAGACAAAACTCAGAGCTCAGGATCGAATCCAGAACCTTGGAGCTGTGAGGCAACAACTCTACCATCTGCACAATCACGTTTGCTTTGGGCATACCCAGAATCTTTTTTGTCTTTTGTTTCCTGATTTAAAACCACTATGCTAAACTGTTCATTGTTATGACAGACATAAGATTACAGCGAACACGGATGGTACATGGCATTGCACCCATTTGGCAACAATAGATTTGGAGGGTCAAAGATCAACGTGAACTCAGAGCCAGACATCATTAGTTTGCCTGGCTAGCAGAGGCCCTTTCTCCCTCGGCTCTCGCCCTGTGCATGGTTGTCCATCATGCTCTCCAGGAGGCTCCTGTGCTTCTTCCATCTCTCTGATAGTTCTCATAACTGCTGTCATGCTCTATCAGTTCCTCTAATATCGCTGGAACGTCTGTGGGCCGTGGCACCATCTATCTCCCCGACTGTCACAGGTGGTTAAACGCTATTATTCACTGGTGGACATCACTGTACTGCCTTTAAGCCTAAACACAGTGTCTTTCACAGGGTTATGGTCTTACCAAGTAAACTGATTTCTGTTCTTGTGGTTGTTTACCACTCCATCAACCAGATCAAAGTTTAAATCATTAACTTTGCACTATAGATGTGAAAAATCCTCTGAAACCATTCTACGCTTAGACCGATTCCATTATCTTATCCCTGTGATCCTTCTTTGCACAAAGGATATGTTTGGTCAGCTAAAGAGAACATTTAGAAAAACCTAAGGAATAGGCTGCAGCTTTAGCGCGGTATCTGTAGGTTTGAGCTCATGCAATTTCAGGCTTTTAAGAACCTTTAAGGCAAAATTAAATATTACATCAAATAAGGAATTAGCCAGTTCATAAAACTGACTAATTAAAACCAAATAATGATGACACAGGCTACTTGCATGCTTCTGTACACAATTATTCTATTATAATGTACATTTATGCATTTTCTTTTATAAATATGTAATACATTTTTTCCTTTTAGTGCTAAATACATAAACTGGAGGAATGTCGAATGATTGCTGGCTGGAAGTTGCTGCTTTAATGCTAACAGTTTCAGTAGTATTTTGCTAACGAGCTCACACATATTGTTTGGGCTTTTTCCCCTTGCATGTGTTATTCCACAGTCATAGGACCCATAGACACAAACTTAAAGCATTTCTTAAAGCATTACTTAAAGCATTTCTTTGAAGCTTATTCCTCATAATGGAACAAAAAAATGTATATTACTAAAACCACACCACTCAACTAATATACTGTGGCCCTTTTCTATCTAAAGTTTCCTGTTCAGTTATTGGGTCAAGTTATGATTTAAATGTTGGCCAAATTGCATTGTTAAAATGATATTTAAGTAAAGTAGACTTGAAATCTTTACTTCAAATGCCAATACATTGTTTCAAGTATATATTTTTAGTATGCATTACTTTATGTATAAGCATTACAGAATTGGCAGATTAAAATGATTAGACCTGAGTAGTTTGAAAGCTCGGATACTTTTAACATTACAGACCAGGAGGTGGCATGGATTATTGTTGATTGATTGATTGATTGATTCATTCATTCATTCATTCATTTGTCAGTAACCACATCTCAAGAAAGTTAAGTCTAAACAGGGACACATTCTGGATTGGACACCCATCTTTCAAAAAGCACAGCACTCTTTATACAGGTAGTCCCTAATTTACGATGGTTCGACTTATGATTTTTTGACCTTATGATGATGATATCGATACGACAAAATTTCGTGCAGCAGGCCAGCATAGCTCCACTCGCAAATCGTACTTGTAGTTCACCCGCCTCCTGCCACATACATAGATTATACAGTACGGTACTGTAAATTGATCAATTTTGTACTGTCATATTTTTTATTAACAAACTACAGTACACTACCCCATACTGATCACCTGATCACTTGCGATATTTTCAAGTTATGATGGGGTTATCGGAAAGCATCTCCATTGTAAGTCTGGGATTACCTGTGTATGTGTACTATTTAAATAGAGAAGTGTATCAGACAAAAGACAGCTTTGTACCAAATATAGCTGATTCGACTGAAAGATTTAGGTTTAAACAAGCTAGTATTCTAATTAAAACCACCCTGACAATGCACTCACTTTGTCCTACAAGCTTCAATTGCCTGCTTGCTTGCACCCACATGCTTCATGTCTGATAGTAAAACCGGATTTCATGTTTAAGGGTAGAGTTATATATGGTGCTCTCTCTCTCGCTCTCTCTCTCTCTCTCTCTCTTCCTCTCCCTCTACCAGTGACCAATCCGTTCCAATCTGACCAATCTTTGCCTGCATGGATGGATGACCTCTTTATTTTTGTCCTTCCACAAGCCCCGCAGTCCCCCCCTAGTATTTTATCCTGCATTCTGGTCAGGGCTTATCGCATTCAATTCCTGGGGGAGGGGGTTAGTGGGTGGAGCAGAAGGTCAGGCCATGTGACTGTATGCGGTAAACATGGGGCTCCTGGGGGACCACCGGCTTGATTTAGGATGCAGCACAGCACTAATGTCCATAATCAATGACGTGCCCTCTGCTTGTTGTCATTCTGACTCCGGATTCCAAGGGACAACACCCTTTTCAACAAGCTCTTGTTAACAAGTTGCTTTACATGCAAAACACCTGCTCATTCCGACAGGAACTTCAGGGTCTTCACCATAAGGTTTTATGCTCGCTCTGAGTTGCGCTGTGTATACGCTTTACTATAAGTAAACCATCACAAGTCTGTACCAGAGTAATTTCCAGGTCTGGATTATTATGGAAAACACAGTATTGCAAAATATTTGTGTTTGCAAACTATTGCGCTATTCAGTTTTCTAAAATACAAAATTAAGAATTTGTAAAAACGTTTGTCCAAATAACGCTTCACGCCCACACTTTTGTTTTCAGTCGTTACTCATCCACACTAAGACGTCTTAAAACGAGCAAAACGTAAGATGCGTCAAACTGCTTAATTTCCTCCTGCAGCTTATTTACTTTCCGGCTCGTTTTCGTTTTTTGCAGTCCAAATTGCGACGTGTAAACTCTGTTTTCAAATGTATCCATTTTGCAGGGCTTTTTTAAAAAGCTATGTATTCGCTGACTGAAAACTCCTTCTCAGTGTGGACGAAAGGCCAAAATGGAGAGAAAGATATGTGTTTTTAAGCGAAAATGTATTAAGGTGGACAGGGCCAGGTGTTTTTTTCGTGGAGTTAGGAGCAAATTCATCAGCACTGCCAAAAGATCGACGCTAGACTGGATCAGCTGTGATTGGTTGTTGCATTGTGAGGCAGCAATAGTACAGCGCCCCCCGACAGCGCGACTAAAATTCTGACTGACATCCATCAGAAATTGTAACGTAAATCATGTTATATTTGAAATAAAATTGTTATATATGGTCCCAAAAATCGTTAGTATGGTATTTTGAAATGCATAATGTATAGAAACCCTGTCCACGAGGGTATGTTTGTCTCGCTTCATAAAGCCGTTAGTAGTTCAGAGGTGTCTCGAATCCCACTCTTATCTTATCCTCTTTCACAACTCGGTTATAATAATAATGTAGGCACGTGTCCCTCAAGACATCCTGCTATGCTCTCTGATTTATTAGCAGTGCGATGCTTCTTGTTTTAACCCTCAGGTCTGTAGTGCTGTCCATAATAAACCATTTCACGCTGATTTACCGCTGAAGAACCAGGAGACAGTAAATGCTGTCGATCAGCAGACCATTATGGTGAACGCTAACATGATTAATTTTTCCCCTCTGATTACAGAGGTTGATGATTTCTTTTTGTTGACCGCCAAGAAAAAAAAAACCCTTGTTAAGAAGCGGATCAACTGCATTGTGTTCATTTAAAGTGGGGTTTTTTTAAAGTATGGGATATTTCGTTCAACAAGATGCTATTTTGAAAGGTGGCCAAGTTAGCATATTTCTGAAGAAGGAATGAAGTACTGGGTGATGAAAGGCAAATTATTTGAATGAGTTATGACAGTGCATGTGTGTATTTGAAGCATTTGGTGGGTTCTTTTTTCTTTTCTTTTCTCTTCTTTCCTTTGCTGGCTGATTTTCTGTCGGCAACATGTTTAAAAAAATCACTGTTCATTGACAATTTGCGGTGTTTTTGATGGAAACTTGCTTACAATTGAGTCTGACTGGTTCTAGACACCACGCTGAGAATCTCATTCGATTTCATTTATCTGCTTCTTCATTTTTAATTAATTTGAGACAAAAAGATTCTGCAGACACCAGCACACAAAGGAAGAATACTGTATCTTATATTAAACACTGCACTGTTTCCCGGCTTCATGTTTGCCCAGTGTAAAAAATAAGCATATGTGGATTTCACTAGGAGGAATATATGCACATTTTAGATCTTCATATAACAGAGGTCCAAAACATCAGTTTATTTCAGGGGAAATCTCCTTAACAGCAACTTAAGTGTTATTACACACTGTGTAAAATCCTACAATAGAATAATTTTCCTCTGAGGCTTTAGGAGGCTAAGAATATCTTAGAAGACTTAAAACTGAAGTGTAGCATAAGAATACACACGCGTTTCTTTCAGAGAAATATTTTATAATATAAAGGCTTTTTTGCAACTGGATATCTCATCTTCTTTTCATCTTACTGATTTATAGTTGATGATCTGGTGCCACTTATCACAAGGATTAGAAGAATGTAGGGAACGTACAGTATATGTATATCTGATTTTTCCAGCTATATGCGGTTTTCCCCAAAATATTAGAACAAAGTAGGAGACACACAATTATTTAGAATGCTTGGGATGTGGTAGCATGAAATGTTCCTTTCACTTAAACTTCAGTAGGTGAAGCCGTTCCAGCATGAGGGGCCAACATTTTTGTACACCACAAACCAGGATGATTTTGAAAATATTCTCATGGACCAGCAGTGATGGGGGTTTTAAGTTCTATCTATCTATCTATCTATCTATCTATCTATCTATCTATCTATCTATCTATCTCTCTCTCTCTCTCTCTCTCTCTCTCTCTCTCTCTCTTTTTCTCTCTCTTTCTCAAAATATCACTAAACACTAAAGTTTGCGACTAATCGTGAATCGGAATCAGAAAGTATGCCAAGTATGTTTGCAATTACAGGGAATTTGTTTTGGTGATAGAAGCTATATATATATATATATATATATATATATATATATATATATATATATATATATATATATAAATTACCTTTTAATAGCAAATACATAATCAGAACATTAATTATGATTCATTTTAATTCAGAACAGTTAATTGACATAAAATCATTAGTAATGAAGTAGCAAACTCTTCCACAGACTGGTACTGTGCTGTGACTCAGTGTTTTGGGGACCTCTGTTTTTTGTGCTATAGAGCGCTGACCTCAAATCTGTTTAAAGAAGAATGAAAGAAACTTGCTTTTTACTTGTCATATGTAGATTACAGCACAGTGAATTTCCGTCCTTTGCATATCCCAGCAATGTTAGGGTTAAGGTCAGAGCACAGGGTCAGAGGGGCAGAATGGTAATATTGGGGCTTTAAACATCTTCCGATCAGCAACCAAAAGCCTTAAATACTGAGTTACTACCTTAAATTTTTTTTTTTAAGATTTAGAACACAGAGAATTGCAAAGTTCTTATATTTTCAACTAAATAATCTATATAGCAGTGGGTCTCTAAATAATTCGATGTTATTTATGGCAAAATTTGATAAGCACATGAGTTCTAAATGGTGTTCCAGTAGCCATATACTATATAGGTTTTAAGACAGCATTTATGAAATTTAGTAAAATTCTTTCTTTGAATATACCAGTGATGTTAGGATGCTGGGGTTCAGCCATATTGTAGTGCCCCTGGAGCACAGAGGGGTTAAGGGTCTTGCTCAAGGGCCCCAAGGGTGACAGCCTTGAAATACCAAGCCTTGCAATTGTAATGCTGCCTGCACCCCAGACCTCCTTCTTTTACTACATCAGTACTTCACTTTACTAATTTTCTTGTGGCTGAATGACCACAAATCTCCACAACAATCTAGTTAGGCATCTTCTGAGAAGCGTAGAGGTTATTCTAACAGGAAAAGTGTACCTAATTGTAGAATGGAATGTTCAAAAAGCGCCTATGAATCATATAGTCAGGTGTCCACAAACCTTTGTCTATATGTCTTTTATCCAGCTGTGGTTTAAGCATGCTGCTGAATTTAAAACCTCTGATGGAGCAACGGACAATGAGTGATGCTTCAGTGTCTGTCTCCTGTTTACCAAACAGCTTTTCATGCTGAGAGCCACTGATCACAGTCAACGTAATGACTGGGGATTGTTCAGAGCGTAATGGCTGTCACTGTGGTGCTACAGGGCTCAGTGATCACGCCAAACTCCCTTTCTTTCACTCACTTTCTCTTTTTCTTTTATACACTGCCAATACAGAGGTGATGTTTAAGCTGCGAGAGAAAGATTGGGGCAGAATAAGAGAAAGAGATAGAGGGAGAGAAGGAGAGGAAGTAAAGAAGAGAAAAAGTAATGAAGTAGAAAGTGTGATTTAGTACTCGAAAAACCTTTGTGCGTTATAAACCTTTTCCATCATACATCTATATCTGCTCTCTCTTATTGGAATATGTGCAACAGCGGGAAAAGAGTTCACACAGTTTCCTGCTGTCAGATGAAGGCCTGAAGGGCAATCAACTGCTCACTTTACTGTGTTGGTAGACTATTCATTATTCAATGGCATGTGTCTCATTTGTTAAATAAAAAAAAATGAAAAAGAGATTATTTCACTGAGAGGATCTGTAAATGCATAATTCAGCATCCTTGTTTGTTTATTTGTTTGTTTACAGTCTTAAAAAAGCATTTTACCAGGATTTTGCATTGTAAATGTTGGAGAGAATTAGGTAAGCTGTGTTTGAAGGTTATGTATTCAAATTCATGGTTAGTTTTGGATATGCATTTCGTCAACCCTCCAACCAGCTCATTTAATTCGATTCGATTCGATTCAGTTTTATTTGTAGTCTGTACTTTAACAAGGACATTGTCTCTAACTGTATGTTTATCCCTGCTGAGCAAGCCAGTGGCAAGTGTGAGAAGGAAAAACTTCCTGAGACTAGGAAACCTTAAGAGAACCAAATATAAAAGAGAACCCATACTCATCTTGGTTGCACCAAATATCAATTCATTGCAATCTATCATTGTTAAGGTGTACTGTTCAGTGATGGGCACTTAAATACATAACTGTTCAGTTTAGAGTCTCATTATGGATTTAATACATATCATATACTAGATTTATTAAGTACTACCAATGGAAAACTTCTATATTGGAAAATGTGAGTTATTAAATCAGCGTGTGGGTAGAAACATCCAGGAAAACAGAGCTATCAGAAAAGCTCCACTAGACCACTAGAAAAACACACAAACAAAATAATTCAGTGGAATGGGAAAAATGTGATTAATCACTGTTGAATGAACAAAAGGAAACCAGAAACTATATTGTGGATACATGGTGTCTCCTGGATTGTTCTAATCGGAAGGTCATGGGTTCAAATCCTAACAATCCTTATTAAGGCCCATTAACCATCAACTGGTCTGTTGAATAAATTGTTACTCACTCTGGATAAGGGTGTCTACCAAATGCCATTACTGTAACTGGGAAATATGACTTCTTTGCACACTAGAATGCAACTGATATACCCTGGATGTGGTGCAACCATTAGTTGACTGAGTTTCCAAATTCATATTTCAGGTTTTTAGAATTATACTATAAGTATTTTCAGTTATGGTATTAGATTTGATTCAATAATTTTCCATATGTTCCAAGGCTCTCGGTTGTTGCAATGTATAAACCTTGGTTCATTCATTTATTTTTTTCATGAATACCACTCACAAGGCCAACTTTCATAAGACACACTTAAAAACTAGATTTTTGATTCTTTAAGTGCATTTTGTCTGACCATTCGATATGGCTAAAATGTCAGGCCATTTTCCAAAATGTCAGATTCTGGAACCTTCACAGGACTTCTATCATGCTTTGAACTCTACTCGTCTAATTTTTAAACAACTACAGCACTTCATCAGACTTCATCAGTTAAAGTCTGTGGCTTTTTATAGCTATTGTCAGGTTCATAACGAGTTTATAGGAATTCAAACATATTTTTTCTTAATCAGACTCAACCCCCTGTTTCTATTCTGAGTTTTCTCAGAAGATTGTCTTTCTTCACTGTCTCCATGACGATCCACAGCACTGTAGCCGCTCACTCGTTCTCGCCATATGCTTTTATTCTCTCTACTGCCACGTTCTGGGTCAACAAATACACTGAGATTATATCACTGATATATTTAGAATGCATATATATATATGTTTTACGCATAAGTGTGTCTGTGTAGCAGCTGCAGTGAAACAACTTGATTTATAGTCATCAGCGTCAGTATGATGGAGGGTTAATCTCCTTATTTGTAAAGAGATAGCATGGGTAATGTTGAGTGTGCTCTCTTCATTGGAGGTCTAAGAAAAAAACCAGGACCATGCATTATTTATAAATAGCTGTCCTCTACTCTTATGGAGCTATAAAAGGCGTCATGATTCATTTGAACAGAGGCTAAAAAATGTACTCAACAAATCCATTCATTCAATTCTTGTAAAAGGAAAGACAAATGGTAATACAAATTCAGTCCTTTTCAGTGTTTATACTTGAGTGTCACCTTAATCATGGGCATTTATCCACTGCATTACATTATACACCTCCTGGCCAGTTTAACAGGGACTTGTATTTATTCATGCAGTTTATGCCAATCAGCAGCACAATGCATACATTCATGCAGATATGGTTCACAAGAAACTTGACAGAAAAATGTACAGGTGATTCTTTACCACTCAGATTCCTGTTCTTTTGGCTGATAGGAGTGGAACCTCCTGTGGACTTCTGCTGATGTAGCACACGTCTATTAAATTTCAGTGTGTTGTATGTTTTCTCATTGCATTTGTGGTCATTTGAATTTGCATTTACATTTATACCAATCAGGTTTAACAATATGACCGCCTGCCTCTTGTTGTGTTGGTCCCCCTTTTGCTGCCAAAAACAGTTCTGTCCTGTTTGAGCACTATTCCTTCCTTGGACCACTTTTTATAGATACTGACCACTGCAGACCTGAAATCAAGACTAAGTCGTCTAGCGATCACATTTTGGCCCTTGTCAAACTCGTTCAAATCCTTCCACTTGCCCATTTTTCCTGCTTCCAACAAGTCAACTTTGAGGACGAAATGTTCACTTGCTGCCTGATATATCCCACCCACTAACAGGTGCCACAATGAAGAGATAATCAGTGTTATTCACTTTACTGGTCATAATTTTATGCCCGATTGGTTATGGGCTCAGTAGTGGTGCTGGGATTGGAAACTTGCTACTTTTTTATCCAGAGTCTAATGCCTCACCCACTTAACTACCATCCCCCTTACATTTACCCTCACTGTTACATTTGTTTTCCTGTTAGCTCAACCCAGTCTGACTATTCTCCTCTGACCTTTCTTACCCACATTGCATTTGTCACTTTTTTTGTGAATTCAGCACTTTTTTTTGTTATAATACTTAAACCATCCCCGTCTGGCAACACCAACCACAGCACAGTCAAAGACACTGAGACCATATTTCTCCACCATTCTGATATTTCATGTTATTTAAAGCTCTTGATTTTCAGTTGCATGCATTATGTATTATCCTGTTCCATTTGATCAGCTGATTGGATAATTGATAGCATGAATATGCGAGTGTACAGGTGTTGCTAATAAAGCATCTGGCGAGTCAAACAAACAAAAAAAAAAATACATAATGTTTCATAGTACAGAGTAGAAACAACTGATACTTTTTTACTCAGGAGACTTTGTAGCGAAAGTTGTGTGAATCACAACACAAATAGGTTACGTAAATCTGCTGAGAGAGACGATTTCTGTTGCAACTCTAATCCCTTGGATAGTAAACAAGCAAATTGGAAAGTATTCATCACCTTTGCTTCTGCCTTTTTTTTTGGGCGGGGGTTTGAGGAGAACAAGGGCCAGCCTTCTGAAAGACAAAAGCATGTAAAGAGGTTTAGGGTTAGAGACACAGTGAAAGGGTAAAAAGAAAAAAAAAACAAAGCAGAGAAAGCTAAGCTAAAAATAAGGCATTTTTTTTGAGTACGCTGAGTGATTTAGCTCATCAAACTGTGCCCGGGTAAAGTCCAGGCAGGTGTTTACTTTAGTAGGAAATAAGCAAAAAAGGGTCTTACTGTTTCAGCACAGAGGGAAGCGCTGGATGAATCAAAGAGAAGGAAGGATTAAGGGACTAAAGAGAGACTGTAGCTCTGAGTCTTAATCAAAGCTCTGCAACACAAGCAGGTGCTGCAGAGTGCTAATTACGCTCAGTTGCTCTGCATCCATAATGCTGACGAAAACACAAAGTTTCTTCCATATTTATGGGCTGATTTCCCAGACACAGAAGGATTCTCGGAAATAAATAAACCCAGAAACAGTCGAGAAGCACTTTTGATTGTATGTTCAACTCCAAGTCATTTCATCTAGCTTTATAGATTTTTTTTTATCCCTGCTATCTTCATACAGCTTTCACACGTTTATGATGACACTTCATATTTTATTGACCATTACTTGCTTCTTTTCTATCACGCCATAAGTCTAGGACTAAAGGATTGGCATAAATTGCACTAGGAATAGAGAATCATCCAGTGGGGGAAAAAAAAGCTTTAATTAAGTATGTATGGGTGTCCAAAAAACAACTATAAATATTCTTTACCACACGATATTTCAGCTGCCTACATTTTTAATATATCGCACCTATAAAGCAGCATGAAGACGGGCTTTAAAAGCAATCGTGAGTCTTTTATTTCTTTTAGTCCCATGCTCTTCTGAGACCTTAAAAAGAAAACGAAGGCCAGGAATATATTTTCTGTTTAGACCTTTCAAAAGACTAGTTCATGAGAACAATTTTTCGGGTCGTTGGACATACACAGAACATTATTCATAGCTGAAGTCCATTCTGGGTTTTATGTTCAGTGTGAATTAAACTCCATTTCCATGGGTGACAAAGTTATGATAAGATTATATATCTTTGAGACATGAGACATTAGCAGTCATAAGGGTAGCGTTTCAAAGGAATCTTAGAACTAATAATGATTCACTACGTTGCCATGCAGTGAATAAGCCTTCAAGTTTATTTTAGGTTTTTCTTTCACATTTCCTGGCCTGGAGATTCATCCTAGCTCTAACTAGCACAAACCAGCACACATTTATTTTTAGTCTAAAATGGTTTTAGACTTTGATTGATAGGTAACACCTTTTACGGTCGCATCTTTCAACCAGTCTTAAAAGCAACCAGACAGGACATAATGATATTGAGGGATGGAGGTGGGGTTTTAGGAGAGAAATTTTATGTTTCAAATGTTTCATCTTCACAGATATCAGAAAAAACTCCTTTAAAATGACTCCTTTACTTTGAAACAATAGCTGATGCTATAATGAGGCAGTACACAAGAAACAATGTGTATGTGGTTGTGAATTGAGGTTATAGTGTTACATTAAATAAAAAATAAAAAAGCCTGAATGTCTTTTTTTATACCAGTCCCAGGCAGATGGGGTATGAACTACAAAAGTCCAAGCTAATAAAAAAATACAGGAAGATAAAAATAATAAAAAAAATGTATGCACATTGTTTTGATTCTGTAAACATATTTCATTGATTTATGCAAAGTTCAAGTTTAAGTTTATTCTTTAGCACTTTTCACAATGGACTTTGTCACAAAGCAGTTTTACAGAACTTAAGAATTAAAGGGAATTATGTGTGTTTATCCCTGTGTATTCTACGTATATTCTAAGTAAACTATATTCTTAGGTAAGCATTATACTGACTTTTGGTTTTTATGCTACACACTGCGTAATATAACAGTAGAAAATTTGACTTTGACTTTATGTTCCATTTTATTTTCATTAAAAAATCCTCCTTTCTGCATGAATAACAGCTTTACACAATCTTGGCATCTGGACAGTTCAGTTCTCCAAACATTTGGATAAAATCCTTTGCCATGCCTCTTGTAAAAATTGCCAAAGGTATTCTTCACTAGATTTCTGATGATCCAGTTCATCACAGAGTAGTGACTGGGCAGACGATTCCATGATAGATAACACTCCAGCTAAATATTTGCTCTCTAAATAATGCTTACAGAGCTTGGACATAAACCTTCAAATCATTGTCTTGTTGTATGGTGAAGTTGATTCCAATTAGTTCAAATGGAATTGCGTGGTGTTGAAGTATGGAAAAGTAGCCATGTTGGTTTAGTATTCCTTTCAGCCGGAATGTCTTAATCTTCTCTCCTGTTCTCTGTCTTACATAAGTTCTACTGTTGGAGCATGTCAAATTTGGACATTTGTCCACAGAACTTGCTTCCAGTTATTCACTGTCATATGATTTCGCCTTTTAGCTAGTTTGTTGCAAAAAAACAAAAGAAAACATGCATACGTGCATACATACAGGTAGTCGTCGAGTAGGCTATATGTACAGTACTATGAAATGATGTTATAAAAATCTTCTAGAAGAATCAAATTTTCTTTCATTATTGTTATACTGTATATATATCATCATTTTCTTTGTTTATTTTTATGCCATTTGTATCATCTCTACACCATTTTGTTTCTTACTGTCATACGCCGCGGCTAGCGCCGCAGCTAGCGATTGTGGTCGTAAAGTCGAATGGTCGTAAGTTGCATAGGTCGTAAGTCGACGACTATCTGTACTCGTACTGTCTATATTGTCTCACTTTGTCTGTATTGTCTTGTATAGTCTGTTTTTGTCTTGTCTTGTCTGTTTTTGTCTTGTATAGTCCAAATTCCTTGTGTGTGTCAACACACATGGCCAAAAACCTGTTTCTGATTCTGATGTCTTAAAAACCTTTTAAAAAACAACCTAGGTGTTTCCAAACTTTAATTTCCCCTTAAGTGTAAATTTGTGTTTGCATATTGCCCTTGTGAAAGACAGGCATTTTATTCGTAATGTGTCTCTAAATGGAAAATATCTCCAGTAGCATTAAAGCAGAGACAGAAGACAGAAAGCCAAAATGGAGAAAAACACATGCATTTTGCAAATATATTTGGTTTAATATGGACAAGGCAATCGTGCAGTCTTGTTTTTGTTGTGGGTAGCATGCTAAGTTCTTTATGTTGTGAAGAACTTTCCTTATGCGCATTTGTTATGAGGGAAACTTTAAAAAAGTGCATTTGTTACCACTTATGATATTATTTAACATCTCTTTAAATTCTCGTTACTGTATCGACATTCAAAAGCATTGAAAGCAGTTGCCATGTACTGGAATATTTCTGTTCTTTGTCTTGATTAAATGGCATCTGCTGTAATACTGTTTTTTGCCTTATTTAGTATACTTTTTGAATAACTAGAGAAAAATGAAAGAACAGTTCTGCTTCTTAGAAACTGTAAGCTATTCATTCCTAATTTATGATACAGAACTTCTTCTCTGTTGTTTTTTGATCTGATACAGTCGAGTCCTGGGGAATTAGTCGCCATCTTGCTCTCCAGCGAAGATGAATGCAGATCGAAGAAACTCCTCAGACGCGAGAGATCTGGACAGTAATAGTAAAGGCTGCTGAAATGAGCAGACAGTTTGCTTCACAGATGGCTGATCAGTAAAACGGACTAGCGATCCTATAGTCTGCAGGGGGCATTGTGTGTGGGGGGCTCTATGAAGCTGGGAAAGTGGTGTGACTTCACTTTTCAGCCAAATGATCCTCACTAATTAATTTACCAAACTGGAGAATGGGCTGTGACATAGAACGACGACATGCTGTGGGTGGTATTTATGTGTGTAGGCGTCTGCTTTTATGGAAGATTCATTAGTTACAGTGGTGCGAAATACGAACCTCTTTTTTTATGCTTACACTTTCTCTTTCTCAAACACACACGTATGTAGTGAAAACACACACACCTTTCTCTTCCTGTCCAGATCAGATCGGATCAGAGGTAGACTGTCAGGCCTACGTTACACTCTGATGGGTGGGCTTCTCTTTTCATGCTCCATCCATCTTCCTGCCTGTGCTGTCTATTACAACTCAGATCTGCTCAATGACTGTCTCTCTGCTTGGGCTCGCTGTGACTAACCACTTATTCACGTTCACTCTGCGAACTAAAAAAAGCCTACGGATCGTTTTAGCAGAATTAAGTTGTCATTCATCGTTTTTTTTTTCTTTTTTCTTTAAAATACTGTGGAAAAAGCATTACCAGCATAGCAGCAGGGAGAATGACGAGTGGAATGAGGTGCAGGCTGTCATTACTTTGCAATGCATCTCTGTCAGAAGGGATACGCATAGAGATAATTACTGACCAGAGTCTTTTCTTTTGCCACAGGCATTTCAGCAAATTATTCATCATGACATTGTAGGCAAGAGCGTTTGCCCTGATTATAACTCTCAAGATAACGGCTGCATTTTAGCTGTCTTAGGAACCTTAACCTTAATGTTTGTAATTCGTGTAAATGTAGGTCCTGAGTGCACAGGGTCTGGCATAGGGCTTGTTAATGTTTTATAAATTATATTTTTTGGCTGTTTATGACTGTAGACTTTTTCTGCCTTTTTTCTATTTAAAAGAATAGGTTAATAGAACAGAATAGAAAAGGTAATAGAACAGGTTAATATGCTACAGCAGAGTTTTAGAGCCACGTTAAAAAAAATCTAAGATTAAGAGATTAAATTCATAGCAATACGAGAATAATAGTTGTAATATTTTGACCTCGGACCAATTATGACTCTGTGCTTTACTTATTGCTAAATCCTAACCTAATGTAAGTATTTAACCAAATCCTCCACATCCGGTTTATGCAGAACAGTGAAATTTAGCAATTCTGTGATTTTTCTCAAAATATTACCACTTTAATCTCGTATTGCTACGACTTTATTCTCAAAATATTTCAAATTTATTACAGTAATCTTACATTATTTTATTTTTTACTTGGCACTTAAACGCCTTCGTAATATGCTTAAACAAGCACTTTTTACATCTGTGGTGAAAAGAAAGCATCTCAGAATGCACAAGAACAGGTATCTGATGTGACAGTGGACACCAGATCACAAAAGGCATATGTGAAGATTAAAAGAAAGGAAAAAAAACAGACTTTTGAGCACGGCTTGTTCGTTCAAAATGTTATTTATATTGTTGTTTTACGGTCCCCTGGTGGTCTAGTGGTTAGGATGCGGCGCTCTCACTGCTGCGGCCCGGGTTCGATCCCCGGTCAGGGAACCAACCCCAGCCACTCTTAGTGCCGGTCCCAAGCCCGGATGAATGGGGAGGGTTGCGTTAGGAAGGGCATCCAGCCTAAAAATGTGCCAAATCAAAACATGCGGATGATCCGCTGTGGCGACCCCTAATGGAAGAAGCCGAAAGAGAGTTTTTTCATTGTTGCACTGTTTTAGACATTACATTTGTTTCAGGCATATAATGGAATAGATCTGCATAGATATTACCCACATAAAAGTGCAGATCAGAAGGTACTCATGATACATTTAAAATCTGGCTTGTAATCAGGGACAGTTTAGTCAACATGCATCTCTCCAAGCCATATTTGAGAATCTGTTCCAGATTTTATTTTTATTTTTTTTGCATAAAACACTCAGAAATGGAACAACAGAAAATTCGTGGTCCAAAAGTGTTAAGCTGATTTACATATTACACCATTTGGAAATGCAAATGTATTCATTTCAGTTACATTTTTTTAGTATGATGCTTTTACAAAAAGACATTGTCATGCAAAGTCACAATTTTCTGTATTGTTACACAATGCAATGTTTTCAACTCAAAAATGGATTTGGACAGTTGCCAAAACATGTAATCAATAAAGTAGACATGCGCCAATCTAACACTGATTATCTCTTTATCTTGGCACCTGTTAGTGAGTGGATACATTAGGCAGCAAGAGAAAGTGACAAGGGCCAAATTGTGATTGCTAGATGCCTGGTTCAGATCATCTCCAAAACTGAAGCTCTTGTGGGTTGGTCCTGGTCTGCAGTGGTCAGTATCTATCAAACATGCTCCAAGGAAGGAACAATGGTGAACCGGTGACAGGGTCATAAGCTACCAAGGCACAATGATGCACGTGGGGAGTGAAGGCTGGTCTGTGTGGTCCGATCCAATATAGGAGCTTCTGTAGCTCAAATTCCTGAAGAAGTTAAAGCTGTTAGTGTTCGATGAATCAGGACTGTTTTGGCAGCAAAAGGGGACCAACACAATATTAGGCAGGTGGTCATAATGTTATGCCTGATTGGTGTGTGTGTGTGTTGTGTGTTGTGTGTGTGTGTGTGTGTGTGTGTGTGTGTGTGTGTATATATATAGTTAAAAAGACCAGGTATGACTTTGCATTCATTTCCTAGTTTTACTCCAAACTACTGATTTTATTTTGTAAAAGAAATTGCATTGGGTGTTATTTGTATGCATTCTTATATGTAGTTTTAGATAATAATATCACAGAAGATTAGAAGCTACAATAATTCTGCAAATATTAACATGACCTACAGATTGATACCTATAATCAGTTGAGCTTGTTTTGTTCCTTCTTCAGGTGAAACAAAAGGAGGCTGTGTGAAGGGTGATGCAGGAACAGTGAGCAACATTCCCGTCACAATGCCAGGTGCCGTTCTCCTCATCATTGCCGCTTTACTGGGATCGGCTGGCTCGGAGAAACCAGAGAACTCCATCACAGGTAATATTATGAAATAAGAGCAAGTCGTTTTAATTATAATTGATCACCAGTGGGAGTGTTAAGCTTGGGAAGAGCTCGGATGGAATGTGTTCTCTGGAGTGATGAATAACAATTTTTTGCCTGGCAGTCTGATGGATGAATCTGGCGTTGGCAGATGCCAGTAGAATGCTGTCTAATGGAATGCATGGTGCCAGCAGTAAGGTTTGGTGGGGAAGGGGACAATAATCTTCGGCAGAGTTTTTGGGCTCGGTAACTTTTGTTTCAATGAAGGCTCAAGTTAATGGTACATCATACAAAAGATAAATTAAAATTTTTGATTAAATGGGTACAAATTTAATGACATTTCATTATTTAATGAGATATTTAGATATGAACCTCATTAGTCCTCCAGAAACTGTGAGAAACCTCCAGAACCCTGTGAAATGAAAAAGTAATCTGTCTTATATAAGTAATTCAGTTTCACGCAATTATTATTTTTGTTTTACTCATCTATGGCATTTTCTAACAACTTTAGTTGGTTGTGACAAGAAATCTGAAAAGAAAAGTACAAAGAATGAGCTCTTACTTTGTCCTGCTAGCTTCATATCTCACCACTTGCTAACAACATAGAGCTTCATATCTCACCACTTGCTAACAACATAGAGCTTCATATCTCACCACTTGCTAACAACATAGAGCTTCATATCTCACCACTTGCTAACAATATAGAGCTTCATATCTCACTATTTGCTAACAACATAGAGCTTCATATCTCACCACTTGCTAACAACATACAGCTTCATATCTCACTATTTGCTAACAACATAGAGCTTCATATCTCACCACTTGCTAACAATATAGAGCTTCATATCTCACTATTTGCTAACAACATAGAGCTTCATATCTCACCACTTGCTAATATCATAAAGCTTTATATCTCACCATTTGCTAACAACATAGGGCTTTATATCTGAGTGCCCATTTATAACAAAGAGCTTTATATCTGGCTGCTCATTCTCAACATAGCGCTTTATGTCTGACTGCTTGCCCATAGTATTGAGCTTCAATATACACAATATAGGGCTTAAAATCTGACCATTCACTCACACCACAGAGCTTCATGTCTGACCACTCACACACTCCCAACATAGAGCTTTATATCTGACCACTCACACACTTCTAACATAGACTTTCATATCTGACCATTCACTAACAATATAGAGCTTTAAATCTGACCACTCACTCATAGCATAAAGCTTCATATTTGACCGTTCACTCCAAATGTACAGTAGAACTTCATCAGCTTGCATGAAAATAACATTCTCCAGCTCTTTTGTCTGTTATTGCACACCTTGTCTCAACTCAGAGCCCTGTGAACCTTTCTGAAAAGCCATTTTCTAAAAACATTGAAGAATGCGACACATTAATATCTGTATTTGTCTCTGATTAGAACATGGTATTCACCGTGAATAGCGTATATGCATTTGATTACGTGCCAGCAGAGGATCAGTGATAACACCAAAGCTCTTAAACTTGACACTGTTCACAGCTTAACCCATATATTCACATATTCAGCAGCCTACAGACACAATATACTGTATGCGAAAGGATAAACAGAAATGTACTGAGCCCGGACTCAGATGCTTGACTGAAGTAGCTTATTACATTCGCACTTCACTCACATCACTGATACACAACAATCTCTGGTTCCATCTGTTCTTGTTTCCTGAGCCATGGCTGCTAGATGGTCTCTACGTCCCAGCTCTCATGTTCTATCTTTTGCAATATCCACAGCAATCTAGAAATATTATTCACTCCTCTGCTTTCTCGCACTCTCATCTTATATGTGTTGCAGTGCATTTGCTGGAAACGCCTTGAGCTTGTATGAGTCAAACTGATAGCAGGATCTTCCTGGCACTCGGTGACGATTTTTTCGTTCTGGCAGGTTCAGCAATGAGATCTGTTTCCCTTGTGTGTATGTGTGTGTGATTGCTCCGTCTGATGGACGGACACACTGTGGCTAACTAGTCCATTCAGCTCCATCGACTGGCACCGCTAATGAAATCTGAAATTATGGCAAACGGCTAATTAAAATTACACGCAGGTGTGAACACGTACACAAACATGCAACCCTTCCTCCCTTCACTTTATCAGCCGCTGGGCACCGATACAGAGAAACAGAAAAGTGGGCAGAGTATCACATAGTATATGCAGAAGCGCACACATCTCTGCGACGAAGGTAATTACCGTGTCCGCCACAGGGAGAGTGTGAATAGGCTTTTATCTCTGGCACACATGGAGGTCAGTCTTTGCTCAGAGACAGAATATAGTGTACGTACTCCAAGTCTTTGAGGCTGAAGTCAATTCTGCCATACTAAAAAGCTCACCACTGAGCTCATTAATTGTCTGCGTGCTGCTTTTTACGAGAGGCAGATTCCAATACGGTCTATTTAAAGAGTCCAACAATAGTCTCCTTAGTCGCTGTTGTAGTGAACAGATCCTATCTACTCGATTTGGTCATTTCTCTTAAGTTCCCTTAATGACATAATGAGCCATGCTGAAATTTGATGGATTCTTGATACACCCCCTGCCCCTCCCTTCCCACCCTCCAAAACATGCAAATTGTGTGCGTAAAGTGAATTAATGGCTACTCCTGTGGTCCATCTATAACAGAGTTAGAGATATGACTGGAGAATTGTTCTTTCAGGTTATGTCAAGGGTATCATCATTTATTTAGACAGTGTGTAAGTCCATGATTGTGCTGTCGGGTTAGTTACAGCGGCACAAAAAAGGATTTAGTCTTTCACATTATTAATGGCTTCTTACCCACAAAAAACCTTCTATCAATGAAAATGTTGCCATTAATAATGCCCAACAAGCCTTTGCAGTGCATCCAGATGTTTGCCCCACCCCTAGACTGCATTAATCACAAGCAACAATTAGCAATAATGAGCCGAAGTTCGAGTGATCTTCATAGCAGGGTGTAAATAAAAGGCCTGTGTTTTGTAGTACACAGTTGCAGTGAGATGTTATGTCGGCTCGTTACAATAAAATGAAAAATAAAGAGCAAGCCATATTTTAAACACTCATTAAATCAGAAGAGATTATGGCATAAGACTGAGTACACAACGTTTTAAAGGCATAATGACTTAACCAGGGTCCACAGGTGATGATGAAATATAATGGTACAAGAAAATAACCTTGAGAGTGACACCAGACTATATGATTATTATAAATGATTAAATTATATATATGTATATAAATAAAATAAGTTAAGCTGATAAATTATTTCCTTCTAATACTGTGTATCATTTCTGTAACTTCACCTGTGGCCCAGTGGTTAAGATGTTAAACTTCTGGTAAGAAAGGTTGCAAGTTCCATTCCCAGCACCACCAAGTTGTCACTGCTGGGCCCCTGAGCAAGGCTCTTAAACCTCACCTGTATAAATGAGATAATTGCAAGATACTAGTGTTTGCCAAATGTGTATAAGTCTGTTTTGTTGAAGTTATCCACTGTTTACTGATGGGAAATTGCAGTCTTTCCTGAAGCGATCATGGAAATTGCAGTCCAAAGCCATCTTTATGGTCTCAAAATGGCTCCATCAACTGTAATCTAATGTATCTTTAGGCTGTCCATAGGGCCATCCTCAGCAGCGGCGAATAGTTTTCGAGTGATGAGAATTAGGGCTTTAGAATGTGCTCAGGGAGGTCTGGAGAACAAAAGGAGTCTGGATCAATGGGATCTCGGGGATCTAAAAACAAATAACTTTTTTATTAATCTAGTGGATCTGAAGCTCAGGAACAATGGGTGGGAATACACATTGGCAGGGATGGCAGTACACCGGCACCATACACATACTCACACTCATTTACATCTAGGGTCAATTCTGACTAGCCAGTTTGCCTACCAGTATGTTTTTGGTAAGTGTGAGGAAATAGGAAAGCCGCATTGACACAAGCAAAATATGCAGCCAAACTGAACACAGACAGTAACCCAAGCCCAGGATCAAACTGCAAATCATGTCTGATTAGCAAAAAATACAGGTTAATGGAGTCAGTCGGGCCAGACACATATGTCATACTTTGGATAATTAAATGTCCTAGCAAAATGGAATCAGTTCCATTGCTAGTCTGATCGCATCTGTCAAAAACCTCCACGATGCTCCTGCACCGTCACAGTCACACCACGGACAAAGTTTTGAAATGTTTATTAACCTAATCAAAAGAACAAAACACAAAAGACTTTAATTGAATTCCTTTCCTTGTCAATCTGCCAGACAGTGATCAGTAGAGTAAAGAGACAACACTGAGGCTTGTGGTTAGATGTGCTGAGTGACTTTCACCTCAGGTGATGAGAAAGACTGATGCTGGTAATCAAAGTGAGAACACATTTCCCACTGTCAACAGCTTTGTGACTTGATACTGCAATTTGTTTTGTTAATTGATGACCATCTTTTTGAAATATGGCTTTATTATTTTGTCTATTTTTTAACAAATTTTCTGATCTTTGTTTCATTCTGGCATGTTGAAGAGGCCGTTGTGACATTGATGGTTAATGAAGTGTTGAGGTGTACAATTTGATTTGGTTGGTTCTGTATAGTTTAAAGAATATAATCACACTCTTGATGTCACCCCAATGAGGATGGGTTCCGCTTTTGAGTCTGGTTCCTCTCAAGGTTTTTTTTCCTTGCCACAGTCGCCATGGCTGCTCATCAGGGATAAACACACACCATTCACATTACTGTTCAATTCTGTAAAGCTGCTTTGAGACAATGTCTGTTGTGAAAAGTGCTATAGAAATCAACTTGACTTGACTTGACCTGACTTGTATTTTACGAAAAATTACCTCAGAAATCCACTGTTTTTTTGGCTTTTTACTAACATGTCTTGGTGTTGAGGACTAGTGCATCTTTGAGCCTACGTTTAATATGAGGCAAATATTCAAGTACTGATCGAATCAGATACTTAATTTTTTTTCGGAAGTCATGTTGTAATTGGTAACTTGTAAAGGAGTACTTTGCAGTCTATACTTTTTTGCAAGTATAATTTTCAGGTAGTCAGCTACACCTCTGATTATATGAATGTTCACAATGATAAACTTTATAATGATAACTTTTATAAAGACACACCAGCTCATGAACAAACTGTGAAATAATTGCTCAGTTCTTCTTTTTCTATGTCTGACTGATCATATTGTTTTTGACCTGTTTCTTTGTTCCACAGTCATAATGAGCGCTGCATCTCATGGTGTTGGTTTGCAGTCTGTTCTGCTTTTTTTTTTTTTTACTTTGAGATTTGCTCTGGTTTGTGGATTATTCTGGCCTGGATTTAATAAAGAACTGTTTTTAACGATGCGATTGCATCTGTTTGTATGATCATTCTATGACAATTAGACTGTAGATGCAAACTCAGTATAATGTTTTTATATAACAAATCTAATTTAATAAAGACATTTAACAATGTTAATGCTGTAATGGACATTTATTAGATTTATTGTATTTGGATAGCTATAAACACTATATGGACAAAAGTATCTGACTTTTCCAGCCATGTTTGGTTCTTCCTTAAACTGTTACTACAAAGAGGGAAACAATTGTATAGGATGTCTTTGGATGCAGTTGCATTATATTTGACTTTCACTTGAACTGGAAACTTGTTCCAGCATGACAGTGCCCCTGTGCACAGCTGGCTCAATAAGGATTTGCTTTATATGGGTTGGAGTGGAAAATATCCTGCAATAATGCACCACAGGCCTCCTCACCTCACCTACATCAGTACATGACTTTACTAACACCCTTGCGGCTAAAATTTCTGTAAATGGGGTCCGAATGTGGAATTGGATGTTCAAAAAGCACATACGAATTTTATGCATAGGCATCCACAATCTTTTGTCAATAAAGTGTATGTGATATAATCTCTTCCCCAACAGCAATTTAAATAATTATTCAAATTCTTTAATACTTGAAACATGTTCAAAGTTTTAATGTGAAACAGGATCCATCTTAGATATCTAAAAACCTATCAAATGTATACAAATCCAACCAGGACTGCTTTTGCTTCAAGTTTATTTAGCTGTGCAGAAAAGCTCCTGCATGTATTGACATCACATTCCCGGTGATGGAACAGGGGATCATGCAGGACTGATGAGAATGCTTGAATTTTGAGATGATGCCTCAGGTTGTAAGGAAAAATTAATTCAAATTCTCTGTAGATCCAAATGTCAGATTAGTTGCAGTTGATTTCACTGGGGTATCTCGTGGCATTTTCAACTAATTTCATGTTAGCTGGAATCCTGAGCTCTCTTAACCTTCACAGCTACAGTATACATGTTTAATGAATGCGAACCTCACGATTGTGTTTATGCTAAATTATGCTAAACTAGCGTAATTAATAAAACCGCACACACTTCTGAATAAAGCTAAGAGAAATTTATGGATGGAAAACAAAGACAATTTAATTATTAAACCTTGTATCCATAGTTAGGCTCTTGATGTACACACTTACACGTCAATTTTTTATAGAGGAAACTGGTTTATTAGCTTACTATATTTTAGAAAAGTCAATTATATGCAAATCATTATATTAAAATTTTTTGCCTGTGGATTGTTATTGTGGTTGAATTCTCAAATCTGATTGGTTAAAAGTTTTTTGTATGCTTTTGTGCCTTAAAAATTAACAATAGATGAATATGAATGAACTTGTTTATTGTAATGATGTTTTCAGAGTTTAAATTCATATACAGCATTGCTATATAGCAGATGCTCCACATAATCCAAGACTAATAAAACTGCTTTCAATATTTTTTGGTTTCCCAAAAAGGAAACACACACGCACATATATATATATATATATATATATATATATATATATATATATATATATATATATATATATATATATATATATATATATACATATTAACATAGTAATAGTTATGGAAGGAGTCTCGAATGTTTGCATTTTGCACCAGTAACAATCTTTAGAATGTCTTTAGACCCAGGTGTTAATGCATTTTGGATTCTCGTAAAATGACTGAAAAACCTGTTGTTGTTTTTTTGGAAATAAAAGAAGGGAACAACTGTTCATGTGGTAGATGCCTTGATCACATTCCATGGCATTACATGTAACTAAACACTGTTTAAAAAGGAAAAAGTACAATGTGCTATTCATAAATCAAATTATGTATTGTTATCTTTAGCAAATTCATGGGGATAAATGAAATAACACACTGTGGTCCAAGACAGTGTTTTAATCAGAAAATAATACACTTCAAGGTGAACCTTAAGGCTTTGGGTTAACAGCAAATAATCTGATATGGACGCATATACTGACGGATTATAGTGACCTAGGGGGTTTATAATTAATAAAAACTAAAATAATAATAATAATGCCTAGATCTGCATAATATTGCATGTGACACTTACCATCATACTGGATCAGTAACTCAAGGCTAAATTTATATATTTATAGCTGTGTTATAATCAAATATAAATGATATCGAATAAATAAATATTAACCACAAGTTAACAGTGTGTTCAAGGTCACTATAATATTGATATTAAATATAAACACACAAATTGTTCAGTAACTGTTATGAATAGTCCACATGTGAGGATAAACTAATAGAAAAAGATATTCAATGCGTTTCCCGTTCAAAAATATGCGTATACAGACTGAGTATAAACACAATTGTTATTTTGCTGTAGTAAACATAGTCAGAATCAGGTTAATCTGCCATGTGTTGGTCAAGTAAAGGTTATGGTGTTCTTATTAGAGAGCCTAATCATCTGTGTCAGCTCAGATGTATCTCATTAGCCATTTCAATATAGTACAGTTTTTATTTAGTTACCAATTTAGTCATAGAGGCAATGAAACATTTTTTTTTATATGTATTTAAAATGTTCACTTTTACTCCGTTTAAACAAGACTGGTTTTTATCCAGGATGAACCCCAGGGTATTATTCATTAGTTTGTTATTAAAAATATTTTTCAGTAGCTACTATGAATTATTCAGTAACTACAGTGAAGCTAACAGCAA
This sequence comes from Silurus meridionalis, assembly GCF_014805685.1. Taxonomy (NCBI): domain Eukaryota; kingdom Metazoa; phylum Chordata; class Actinopteri; order Siluriformes; family Siluridae; genus Silurus; species Silurus meridionalis. The sequence goes on from NC_060894.1 coordinate 19,384,542, forward strand.
AGAGGTAAAGTTACAAGAAGGAGAAGTCTGGATATGCCAGTGGATCATGGGAGGGGTTAAATAGCCTGATGGGATGATCGGGCCGACATCAGTTGCACCATTTTGAAGCTGTGGAGTTACAACTGTTATTGATTCTCTGGGTTCCAGCATGAAAAGATTTAAAACGATATGGTAAAATAAATCTCAGGGCTTTTTTGTAACTGAATGGAGCAGTGTAGCAGCAGCTCCCAGCAGATGGAGGCATAAGTGTAGGTGGAAGAGTGGGTTGATGGTGAAGTGTGTGTGTGTGTGTGTGTGTGTGTGTGTGTGTGTGTGTGTGTATAACTGTAAAAGATTGATGACAAAGACAGTTGGAAATATCTAACCGTCTAATTTAATTATTATCACCTATTATTAAAAAAAATAATAAAAACAAATCTTTCCCCAGATCTATCTGATGTGTAATTTTGTTGTAGATGTAATGTACAATGATCAAGAAGCACCAGTTCAATAAGCAGCACTTTTTGTTTGTTGTTGTTGAAGTTTGAATTGAATTTGTGTTGTGTGCTGTTTGTGACCAGAAGATCCTTTTAAAAGGTCATTATCTCCCTAGCTGCTAATAATTAACAACTAATTAGATTTGACTGCTTTTCTTTGCTTTGCATAAAACAGTATTATTGTCAAGCTTTAAAGTACAATTCGGCCTTTAAACTTCAGGTCATACAGTATTGGAATATGATCTCAGCTGAAATAGAAAGAGAGTTGCTTTCCGTATTGATCACTGATGCAATTAAAGTTAGAAAACCCCTTGGCAAGCATAAGTGTGTACAATGTAACACCTTCAATTACGAAAGACTAGAACAGATTGGGAAGGAGTATATCCTAGCACCTGCACCTCCTCTGGGAACTCCATACACCAATAAATCTCCCAGTCATTCTTAATTATAAAGGGGAGTTGGGACATTCATTTGATAAACTAGGGACCATATATATGAAAAAAACATTCCCAGACCAGAAGGTCTGATAGCTAAGATAGAATTCACAAGTATGCACAGTCGCAATCATGGACATACCTAAATATGACATGACACAGTGTGTAATTAGATGGCAGAAAACATATTTTTATCCATAAAGAATTACTTTTAGCTCATTTCAATGATATCACCTTTGGTGCTTGTGTATAACATTATAGAGGCTCATTGTACTAAGAAGTACTTGTTGATTGGGTTTTTGGCAAAATAGTATTAATAGTAAAGACTAAGATGTAGAACCAAATCTTTTGGATTAGTGTCACTGACAGTTAAATTTTTCATGTTCATTTATTTATTCATTTTCAGCAGCTTCTTTATCCTGGTCAGGGCCATACTGGATCCCAGGGCCAGTTCTAGACATTTAGAGGCCCGAGGCAAAAATTATATTGGAGGCCCATGGCCTCCTTCCCTTTATCATTCAGAATAAATAAAAAGTACTTAAAACAAATAGAATTTCTAACCTTTTTATTTATACACAACCTGTTCTCAGTACTTTTTATATATTTACTTAAATGTGAATATTAATTAAACTTTATTTCAATTTTACACAAAAAGAAAGAAAAAAATAAGAAAAAATATATGAATAATCTGAAACAGCTCTTATTATTCATTGGTTATGGCCACTTTGCTGCGCTTGCTATTTTAATTGACAAACTTTGACTTTTTCTTTAGTATTTTTAAAGTCAGCTTGTGAAGCAAAGTCACTGTACAGTTGATGGGCTCGGATTCAAAGCGTCATACATACGTGAATTTAAAGAAGATAAATAATTATCAATCTTCAGGTGAGTGAAAGTTATTTTTAAGTTATTATTTATATCCAATGGACAAAGAGACTAGTTTTGCCAGTTTTGATTGGAAAACTAGGGTATAGGTTTGTTACTATTATAGAGGTCCTGCCTCCAAGCCCAAGGCCCTAGGCGATCGCCTCCTCTGCCAATACCTTGCGCCACCCCTGCTGGATCCAGAGACTATCCCTTCAAACACTGGCGAGGTGAGAATACAGCTTTAATGGAATGCCAGTCTTATGGACTGGCATTTAATTAATGTGTGTACAAAGTGTGCACTTTGTACACACATTCCTACACACACCATAGTCTTGAATGAAAGTAGGAGGAAACCAGAGAACCCAAAAGGAACCCACATGACCACATGGTGAACATGGCAATAACCAGAGCTCAGGATTGAGACATGGACTCTGAGCTGCCAACTGTGTATTCTTAAAAATGAAGAATTTACAACATACAGTATAAAGTTGACATTCTGGCACGGACTATTCCACTGTCTATGTTGGACTTGAATTTATTATTACCACAGGAACCACACATTCCAGGAAGAACAACACTATATTTTATTATTGGAACTTTTGCTTGCATGCAGCCACAACATGGCTGGGTGCTATGCTGAAAGTTTCCCACAGTTTTAACACATTAAAAGAAATGTGGCTTCTTAGGAGCCTCGCTAACATTTTTCCCATTGTGCCGAATCTGCTCAGGCAATTTGTAAGACATCTGTGACAATTATGACCTTTTACATTCTCTCAAGGGTTGTTTGATAATCAGGAAACAAAGCCTATGTAACGTCAGTAAAGATCTCTGGAATACATGGGTTCAACATCTGCCACTTATCTACAATACAGACCCAGAGGTTAATTTGGTTCTCATACAGAACCAGGTGTCAGAGCCAAATATACCTCAGCTTGGCATATAAAGGGAAGTGTATTCTAGGGCACACATAATGGCACACATTTAGAGTTTTCATGGCATTTGTACACTAATTCTAAAGTGGCCTTACTGCAATCAACCATATCTGCTGCTGGTATGGTATTTCAGTTTTGATCCAGCAATGTCCCAACTGTAAATTCTGCTCTATCATGCCTGAGATAGAGTCTCATCAAGGTTGAGCAGTGGCTGTGTTCTGGCAGCCGGTTTCAGATGAGTTCATCGGCATCATACCATGCCAATATGTGGGCTAGATAAAAGTGGTAAGCGTGGGCCGGCACTGAGCCATCACACATTTGCAGTCTGGGGAAAATTGCTGTCTCGTCAAACAGTACATGCCAAGTAAAACCAGAAAAATATGGCATCAAACCTGGGCAACATGCAAAGAAGGGACCAAGCTACACCTGTAAGATGTAGGTGTACATCTGCAACCCTGTTGGAAGGACGCCACAAAAGAACCAGGGTGTGTGTGGTGTGTGTGATGACAGCTGGTCTCAAAAGACACAACACCACATGCCACAACTTTTTTACATCATATGTTCTCAGGCAAAAATGGCTAGCAACCCCAGTCAGGAGAAAACAAGTCTGAGATACTATACAGCACTGGAGGCAAACTCTGCATTACACTGATTACTGCAAGCAATTTCTGTGTAAAGCTGTGCATACACGTCAAGGCACCTAAAACATACATACATGCTGCATTGCAATGTACTCCAGGGAGAGATACATTTTTCCTTGCTATAAGTAACCCTTTTATGTCTACAGTAATTTTCGGACTATAAAGCGCACCCATATATAAGCCACACTCACTGAATTTGACAAAGATTTTTATTTTGAACATAAATAAGCCGCACCTGTCTATTAGGTGTCTACACTGAAACTAATGAACTTCACACAGGCTTTAATGAAAGTCAGTGTCTGTTACACAGTGTAATGGGTAAGATATGTTGTGGCTCCTTTAAAAACAAAGCTGCATTTGGGAATAGCCTGCCGCCGCATTTTTCCGCTAATACTGCATGTGTGCAAGACCGAGGAATATGTCCTTATTATTTTCTGAAGCTCATTTCTAAGTTTCTTTGACTAACCCGTAACGCTGTTGCCAAGAAAAATAAAAAAGCACAAGTTTTGGAAACCTGTCTGTGCTTATATGATTTCTGTTGCAACTGGAGTTAGCGAGCTCTCCCTTCACCCAGACCCAACGCGTTACAACGGCTTGTATCTAAACAGTAGCCGAAAAAGAAAGTCATTGTTCACTGTCTTCCTCATTCCTTTTACAACAATTTCTTTTGGCATCGTCGTGCGTTTAAAAATCACCACCGGTTCAGAACACAGGTGAGGTGCGTTTTTTTCGTTTACGTTCGGAAATTTCATTGGGCTTATGTTATGTCGCTCAGTTTTTTGGCTTGAAGTTTGTGAAACCGGGAAAAACCCAGGAAAAATACGTAAATTAACCGTTTCGTTGTTTATGACATGAGGTTCAAAACGTGGGAAAAAAGTAGTGGCTTATAGTCCGGAAAATACGGTAACTGCTTCGCTAGTAGCAATGTTAATGTCTCTTTTGTTAAAAGCGGTGGAAATAAAGAAGTAAATGTAATTTGTTACTGATCTTAAATTGATATTTCACGTATCTGTACCTTGCTAAAGTATTTCCATTTGGGAAGACTTTTACTTTTAACTTCACTACATTTCAAAGTCAAATATTGTAGTTTTTCTCAACTCGAAATCAGTCGTTTCTTTTTATTTATGAGCAGATAAAAACAACTGGTCAATCACACAGCAAGCCACCAATCAGGGTAGAGCATGCGGTCTGTTTTCAACTAGTTTAGATTGACGCATGGTGGCATATACTTTTCACGAACATACAGCTCATACATTGGGCAGAGCATTTTAAGAGGGATAAATGATGGAAGAAACTCCTGACTCGAACTTGAAACAGCACCCGTGGCTTTACGTGTACAATTATTTTTCAAGTAGTTGAAATGAAAAAAGGTTTTGGACACATCATAATTTCATAGATATCAATCGGTGTTTGACTCATTAATATTAATGGATTGGTGCCCTAAGAGAAACATTAGCGTCTTTTCTGAGTTGATTAAGCAAAAAATTATAATTGGAGGATTATAGCTATAATAAATCACAGTACTTTGGATACTTAAGTACATTTGAATGCAAATACTTTTGTATTTTTACTCAAGTAAAAGTTTAAAGGAAGCTTTATTATTTTGAGTAATATTTTAATGAATGTATCTCTAATTTAACTCAAGAACATTGTTTGTGTACTTTGTCCACCACTGGTTACTTAGACTTGAGTGACAGTGAAACATTCCTGCACTGGACTTGTTGGTGTCATTTACTTCTCTGCATCTCCTCAATAGGCTAAAAATATAGATTTTTTGATGGAACTATCTGCAATGTTTTCTCTGTACACTTAGTCTGTAATAAATCGTTTCAGGAGACAGGGATGAAATTTTATGAAAGACCCAAATTTGTGCCAGAACGTCTTTAGGGAGCACTGTACACCTTGTCATGTTTTTTAAATGATGTACTTACAGTATCATGCTCATTTTAAGATAAATCAGTTGAGAAACCTTTAGAAATGTTAAAGTTATAACCCATTCAATGAACTAGACCTTCCTGCACGTAGAGTATAGCTGCGTCAATTCTGTGTTTTTCTTTGTTGAAACTGATGATTTCCTTGGCATTTTTGTACTTTGGGACCATAGAGTAATCTTGCCCCAACTAACCACTAAATCAATGGTAGATTGGGTGTAACCAGGCCCTCCAGGGTTTCTATTAAGGTCAAATTGTCAACATATTTTACAGGGAACACAGCTCAGGGTAACCTATCATCCAGAATAATAAAACAGAACACAATGACAATGGAGACAAGACAACACCTTGAGGTACTCCAGAGAGCACTGACTGTGGCTGAGACCAGCAGCATTCAAGCTTCACTGTCTGTAAAGCAGAGCACTGCAAGCTGTTAAGTATGTGCCAAAGTGAGCATGCAATGCTGTAGACTTGGATAGTAGTGATTTCATTTCCAACATTATGCCAGGTTTGAATAACGCAATCCAAAGCAGACAAAGCACTTATGATTTAAGATTTAAGACTTATGTTTCATATTGCCATGCTGTGACAATTTATACAAGTTATTGACTGACTTGAGAGACAACAGTGTCTCAGAGTAGCCCTTTGTTATTGGGAAAATAAAGTGTTTTACTCAGAACTACACCATTGTAAAAATAGTACAAAATGAAGCACATTGTGAATGTTCATTGTTATATTGACGAATACAATGTATATATATATATAAAACAAGTCCTCCAATGCTGCAATTTCTACAAAAGCACTTAAAACGGGTCAGAACCATATCAGATATTGCAACCTTAAAGATTCAACTAGTAAAAAAACAACAAATATAAAAGTAAGAAGAAGGAAACCAAAAAAAAATAAAAAAAATTGCATGGCCAAGAAAAAAAGAAAAAAGATGAAATAAAACCAGTTATTTTCCTGTTCTGTCTGCAGGAAGATGCAGCTCTACCTCTGCCATGTTAATCTGTATTCTATGTGACTCTGAGGACACGCCTCCGTCTCTGTTAGTGTTGTGATACATCATATTCACGCACTGCAGAAGTGGTTCCGAGAGAACATGCTCGAGAAACAGTTTAGTGAGGAGAAGTGCATCTACTAATAATGATATATAATTTAATCTGGTTTATCTCGTTAGAACTGATGCATCACGATACAAACAGCAACTTGTTTCTAATGTACACTTTTTTAAATCGATGCATCACAACGTTCACTTTTATGGCGATGCAAAAAAAAAATGGGAAGCTGAAATTCTTTGCCAATCTCTCCTGTCCTTTTCTGTCTTTTTTCTTCTTTATACACTTCCTGTCAAACCAACGTTCAGGAGTGAATCCTGAAAAAAGCTACATTCTTCTACGTAGAATCACATATCCAATAATCTTTGTGTTTGCTAATATTGGTTGGATGCCGAGCTGCTGGATGGAGATCGGATCCGATTTGGTGTGCTTTCCTGCTCGAACCTCCTGTGTGATGTTTTATGGCGTCAAGGCGTGACGCAGATCTTTCTCACCTGAGGATCTAAATTGTCTTAATACAAGGAGTGTGTGGAATTTCGAATAAATCTCAAAGTAGAATGGACATCGAGCATTAAAAAAAGAGAGATTTTGAGCACCTTTGTTTGTTGCTTTTTTTCTTTCTAGACTGAACTCCTCAATATATGCTGATTACTGTTGGTTCGGCCTGGAAAGACATTTGAAATCCTGCTGTTCTGACAGCATGAGTGTGTTTTGTGGGATTGGATTTTGTATGTGTGTGTATGTGTGTAGTGTGTGAGTCTGCAATTTTCCTGACAGGGTAACAGAAATAGGATAGGTGTGGCAACCGGAGCTGACAGAACACAATGACAAACAAACAAACACACACATATATGTCCTGTTGGGAAAGCATGGTGACTGAGAGGTCATTATCCTACATGTCCAACATGTAGAGGGATGTCACTCTATTTATCTTTTTCTCTCTCTCTTCTTTCCTCTCTCAATACCTCTATATGTGTTCGAGTTGTTATTATTCTCTATCCGTGTCTACATTTCCTGTCTCCAGATTTGTATGCAATATTCAACAATTGCCTACCACAGACATTCACATGCGACCGTGAACATTTCGCCAACCTAAAACCACTTTACCGGTGCCAACGCGCATTATACTTTCCCCGCATGACGCTCTGTGTTTGATGTTGAATATATTCATGCGCTCTATTCTCATGCTGCACACACACACATTTCTAGCAATGGTTTACAGTGTATACTGGGGAGGTACTGTAGGGAGCAAAGGATTCGACTCAAGACCAGAGCATTGATTGGCCACATGATTCCCAAACGCACCAAGTTAGGCCGTTAATCACTCCGTAAATGACATGTCATTCCTCGAAAGCTGCAGCCTCTATTATCCCTGCGAACACACCTTCAACTGTGGAATATCTAGCGCACACACCAACACACAGAGGAAAATCCATTTTATTTGACACTTTTAAAGTAAAGCAGTTTCGCCTTATGGGAATGTGCAGGCTTTGCTAGACATTGTGGACGTGGCCATTGCAGGGTTTCACACAACCAAAGGCGGAGTCGATTAACGATCAGCAAATAGGTTTCATTCCCGCCGACATGATGCTGAAAAATTTGTTTTGTTAGTTAACACTAGGCTGCTCCGATTGTCTTTCTTGTGGTTATCTTGAATCGGCAAGGCCAAGCGTTCATCGGAGAAGCCATTAGTCTCTGTCTCATCTGTGCTCACCTGTGACTTTTACTTTTTCACACCCCCATCACTTTTTTTTCCCTGTCTTTCTTCTCTCGCACATAGACAGTAAACTGATCCACATGTTTGCATGGGGATCTGGGTGCGGCTTAGTCGGCTCAGCATCGATTAGCCATCACTCTCTCTCGTCCTGGCTTTGTATCGGCCTCAGACGAAAACCATTCACACAGCGTGAATAAAGGAGCAGAATTGATAAGCCCGAAATCAATCTTTCAGCCTTTGCCCTGTGGGATGCCTCCTCATCAGCATCTCGAATCTTCTTTTACAGATCGGTCCCATGTTGTGAACGCAGGAGCTTTCGTTCTGCTTAAATACCAAAATCAGGCGCTTATACGGTAATCACTGATTTTTTAACCCAATTAAGGAAGGAATGAAATGATGTCTCTTGTTTCTTTATTCCCCAGGGCTATTTCTTTTACTTCTCCTGTCCATTTTAGATTTTGAGCATAACACTCTTATCTACAACTTTAATTATATCCTAAACTAATGAAGAAAAAAAAAGCAGCACAACCTCGGCTCTATATCTCATGTTCCCTAATTATCTGTTTTAATCCAAGCAACGTGCCAGGATTGTGTTCCGAGTATGAAGTGCTTCCACAGAGCCTCAAGCAGTAGAGCAACTACAGTGTGCATGTTTTAAAGAAAGCGTTCGATTTTGGTCTGGTTTAGATTCACACTGCACGAATAAGTGGTCCTGACGGGAAAAAAAAAAAAACTTTGTTAACTATTTCCCTGGAGGCCATTGGTGTGTCTGAAACAGCCTTTGATACAGACCTTGATGGCAATTCTGTCTCATAATGCATGTCTTAGAAAGCAGCGTTTGCAGGAGTTTGCAAGGAAATGGATTGAGAGATGCTTCTCAGGCAGAGTGCAATGCCACTATGGAAATGTTCTTCTCTCTGAATAAAGCATGTGTTTGAGATTAGGAAATAACTCACAAATTTTTACACTCTATATGGGTCTGTAGTAGGCCTGCAGCTGTCGATTATTTTAGTGATCGAGTATTCTACCGATTGGTCCATCGATTAATCGAGTAATCAGATAAGAAGTTATTTTACTTCCTTAAAGCGCAATACCAAATATACAAGAGAAAACAAGACAGGTCTCTCAAATTGAACAAGTAATTTGTTTCCTTTTTTTTTAAAAGAAAAATTAACATTTATATTGCTAAAATTGCAATTTTTGAAAACTAAACCTATTTTAGATCCAAAACACAGCTGCATGACTTGTGTTCAATCTGCCCAAGTTCTCCCATACCACCCAACTGCTGCTCCCTCCACTGGCTTCCAGTAGCTGCACGTATCAGATTCAAAACACTGATGATTGCCTACAAGGCCAATAATGGACACAGTGCTTCATGTGTAGTTAAATGGACTAAACGAAGCATCGACGGCATATAATTTGCATCGATGCTTTTAAGTATTTGAATTAATTAAGGAATCTTTTTAGCCCTTGTCTGTACCCATATACGGCTAAAGGTTCAAGGCATAGGCTTCTCTACTGTCTATGATGTGTAGCGCTTTTATATTACATAAACCCCTTTAAGCTTTTAAATGTTGACTGCACTTAAAGTTGAACTTTATTAGGGGAATTTATTAGGTGTGTACGAAAATATCTATGTACTGTATGTTACACTAATGTTAGCGGTAATATCCACCTGTTTTCTTGAGGCGCTGCTGTAAAAATGCAGGAAGTAATACCCTCTTTGACTTGCGTCGACAGCAATATGCTTTTTTTATCTGCGGTTTGTTTTTCAGGTGAGAATATGTTAAACTGGCAATTAATTCATTTGTGAGTTAAATAACAGTGCTATGTACACAAACCTAAAGTCAGAGCATGACATGCCTGTCTTTCCCTGCCTCACTGCATTGTCGATATTTGTAAAAGAAATAATATTCTTTCTTACTCTTTCTTTATTTTCTTGCTTCCCTACGATTGTAGCTTTTAGGTGTATACCAATAGTTAGCGCTCAGATACTTCTACTCTATTCTGGATAAATAAAATGAGTTTTTTTGCTAAGGTTTGCAGAAATGTACTAATATATCACCTTGCTTACAGTATCGCAATGTGTTGCAACTTATCGTATCGCAACCCCTGTACCGTGATTCATATCACATTGCCAAATTCTTGCCGATGCACAGACCTAGACTTGATTATGAATATTACTGTGTATTGTTTTTTGTTTTGTTTTTTGCTGAAGAATCTAACCATTTTTTTCCAATTACAACTTATTATTGTTAATTAGGCCACTACAATTATTCACTACATATCTTAAAAAAAGACACAGGCTTTTGGACTAACTTAGTAAACATCAGTGTTTATTATTTCACTCAATCCTGGAATTTCATGGCAAATTCATAATCGACATAGGAATCATATATCAATATTGCAGGCAGATCATGAGGCAAATCTACAACCACTTGATTGTGTTTTAAAGCTTTTTTTGAAATGATAGTATGAGAAAATACCAATTCATTAATCCATTATTTATAAACTCTATAAAAAAAGAAGAAAACAGGTTTTCTTTCACTGTTTTGACGAGTGGTGTAATGCCAACTGAAAGGAAAATTTACAGTGAAGAAAAGTCACGCATCACTCGTTGGTCGAGTGGGAATGAAGTTACATACTTGGCGGCTGTGACAGAACAGGCTGGCTGGAATGTTGTAAGAGTCTTCTGGTAGCCCATTAATGAGCTGACGCAAGATATACGGCATCGTGACCCCTGTAGCAGAGAAGGAATCGAGGAAGAAGGAAAGACAGCAGCGGGAGAGATGTGTATGCATGTACGAGAGAGAGATTCAGTGAGACAGGAAGATAGGGTGAGAGAGTGTGAAAGACAGCATGTAATAGTGTGAGAGTGAGGGGTCATGCCCTTTGCGAACAGAGAGGGAATGAAGAGGAGGAGGTCAGACAGGTACCACGAATTGAAGCAGGTATCTGGAAGGGGGTGAGATGAAGTGTGAGAATAACCTGCGTGCACAGAACACCAATGTGACCAGGATCAGAATAAATAAAGCAGCACTGTAGAACACCCTAAGCTAGAACAGCATCTGTCAAAAATGTTCACAGATCAGATTGGTTTTCTTTGCCGTCCTGTCAAAATCCAGTCCTTATATTCAGTTAAAGATGATACATATTCTCTGTAGGCTATATTTAGTTGAGTTACACATGTGAAGTAAAAAGTTAGTACAAAAAGCCGAGCCATTCAGTCATCTGATGTGAGGTCTTAGACGTGATTGCATCACATAATCAGTGCAAATTTTCACTACTGAGTATTTAGATTGCAAAACTTTATTGGACAGGATCATGTGACTACGGAAGCCGCTGATGTACACGAACTCAATATGTTTAATGGATCCAGTTTAGGATTAATTGTTATGTGTGAAATGGCATTATTATTATTATTTAAAGTAAGCCTTTATAAGATTGCAGTATGTGTGAAAACATTTCTCACAATAAATTTAAATGTTTGTCACATACACAGTCATACAGAGTACGACATGTAATTATTTTAATTGATTAAATGTACTTAAGTATCCAAAGTACTATAATTTATTTTGGCTTTAATGTCATATTATCATTTTTGTCACAAGACTCTTTGCCTAATCAACTCATGTTGATGTGACAAGATTCTAATGTGACTCTCAGCACATTGATCTATTAATTGAATGATATGAATGAGTCAAACACTGATTGATTTCTATTACAATGATCATGAGCCCAACGTCTTCTTTTCGACGATTAAAATAAAACACGCAAATAAGGCCACGGGTGCTGTGGTGAGTTCGAGTCTGGAGTTTCTTCCATCATTTATCCCTCTATGAATGTTCTGCTGGCTGTTGAACTGATGCTGATCTGTATGTTGGTGATAAGTAGATTCCATCAACCAGCAATGGCGGTTCGAGCTTGAATGATGCCCTGAGTGAACCATGCTATGACCCAAAGTCTTTCCCTATTGATTAGTTTCAGCTTTGAAAAGCTTCTCTCTGCTTCAGCTATTGTTACTGAATGAGTAAAACATATTCTCAGAGCAGTCCACAATTTAAATACATTTCTGAGGGCTTCATTTCATGTACAAATATCACCCTAAATGCACAATTAAATACACGTCATTGTGCACAATTTATCAACCTTTTTAAGCTGCACTGGAGATTCCTCCTTACTGAAGACAGTTTAGGACATTTTTTAGTACAATCACAGAAAACCTTTATGACATCACCTCAATTAAAGGGGACCAAATCAGTAAGTGCTGTTTAACTACAATCCAACTAATTGTTTTGTTGCTACACACATTATAATAAACTACATGCAATAAATTATAATGTTATGCATCTAAAAACATGACATAACCTAAGTGATTTACAGTTTTTAGCCTATTTAATAAATTGCATTAGCCTTTACTCTCCTCATAACAGGATGAGGGATAGAGTTGCATACACACCTTTATCTTTTGCATCTTTCTCGCCTACTTCTTTCCTTCTTTTTACTGAATTGGGCTCCTGAGGGTTTAGACCTTTTTTGTCATCCATAATTTTAATTTGGATTCATCTCTCCTTACTGACATGACCTCACTCCAGGTCTTATCAGTTCTAAAATTGGAAAACCTGAAGGCTGAGGTGATGTCACCCAACCCCCACTTCTCTTTGCTGAGTGTATGAGTGAAGGAACTTCTCCGGGCAGTGGGTGAACACTCCGAGTTCCAACCAGGTTCATTGACCATGACAAGTTGTAATAATTGATCCAACCGTGCCAATGATTGTAAAAAAATAAATTAAAAAAAAGATCTGATTGGTGAGAGGACACAATGGAATTGTTGATATTTATTATCACTAATTTGCAGGAATTTTGAGGAAAACCAAAGTATGATTAACAGTTCAAGCTATCTTCAGCTCTGATTTACTTGTATGGCATATGCCCTTATACAAATCGACTTCCAACTGAGCAGTTGAAGGTTAAGGGCCTTGCTCAGGAGCCCAGCAGTAGAAGCTCGGTGGTGCTGGGATTTGAACTTATAACCTACTGATCCAGACTCCAACAGACCCCTGATTTACCACCTACCCCTGTGCAATGTCTAAAGAAATCAATTATCTCTCACACAGTGAAATGTGCTGGTAATGTAGGTTTAGCAGCACTCAGCACCAATATATTTATTATTCTCCATAGCAGTGTGCTAATACCCCACCAAATTTTATGATTCTGAAAGCTCTTTGTTGGCAGAGTGTAAAGGTAGAGCAGGCTGAGATAACACATCCTCGAATGACAAAACTTGCCTGAAGGCTCAAGGGCACCTGTGCTGTCTTCCATACTCAAAAGATCGATACTTACCTTTATCGCTCTCGCTTCCCTCCAAATGTACATCAGATTAGACTCGCCACTGATTGTTATCGCATTTATCAACGTCCACACATTGCATTTCAGTGACCTGCTGCATGGCAATTAAAGAGGCTACATCCAGATTTGTATGCCTATCAAGCGTTTTTGGGGTTTATTTCGGACACACAAATTCACACAAGGGATTGTTTGCTCCAGTTTTGAAGACCTGCTAGTCTATAAACAGTTTCTATTTTCTCTGCCTTAACACATCTGATTTACCTCATGCGGAGTTTGGTTATTAGTTGATGGGCTGAATTAAGTGTGCTGGAGCAAGAAAAACTCAAGACTGAAGAAGAGAAGCATGGGTCTCCAGAAATGAAGTCTGGCCTCCTTCTAGTTCAGAAAACCTGCATGGAATAATAAGGACCCACATTATATTAGTCTCATTTTATGCTGTTCGGCGGTGGTTTTGATAGCAGGCCACTTTTCCACGTTTGGGTTGTTTGAAGTCTCCACTCGCTTGCTGTCAGGGTTCGGTATTTTTTGTTTACCATCACAGTGGGACATCGGTGGCAATGTGACAAACGTGCCTGCGGGCGTTTGCCTTTAAATCCGAGTGTGATTGATGGGCTTGTGGTGTTGCAGGAAATTTGAAACGCTATGGCTATTAATGAGTAGACATCAATTCACTAGCGGAAAATGTTATTTATCTGCTAATAGGAAACCAGGTTTGGTGAGAACACACAGGGACCCTCATTAATATTTGTTCATTTTATTGCCTTTAGCTGCATTTCTTTGATATTTACACATCCACAGAAGAGCTCTCCACGGGGAGCCCACTGAAGCTGTTTCAGGTGGTACATCTTTGTATGCTGCAAACATTCCGGCTAGAGAACAATCAAAAACAATTGTACAGACGTATTTTTATTATTATTTTTGCTCAATGCCATGAGCATCTGATCACATGTAAGAGATTGAGAGATAGGTGAGGGCAGGAGACTATATGCTGTCCATGGTCCTGAAAAAACTGATCAATCCAACAAAAAAAAAAACACTGCCACTCAGCTTTGAGTATTGGACATCACTGAGAACTCCCTCCCTCTGTGTGTGTGTGTGTGTGTGTGTGTGTGTGTGTGTGTGTGTGTGTGTGTACTGCTATAAGAGGGCATGCTGCCACAATCTGATCCCAAATGACATTTGGCCAGTAATCAGTAATGGTTGTTGTGGCAACTAGTCAGGTGCTTATGGTGGCCCGGGTGAATATCAGCAGATTATGAGTTGGACTCTGCAGTCATTTAATAACCCCAACAGAACCTCACAAACTAGGCACAAACCACATGCATACAACCAAATGAGCCAAGGAGACAAAAATCTGATATATAATACAGCATGTCTGTTAATATGCCTGCATTTAAAATACACTTTGCTTTCAAATCTTTCCCATGAGGCAGTGGAGTGATAATCACATTTGTCCATAATAGTGTATAGAGGTTATAATTAATTCACAATATTGTATAGTAGTTAATGGTAGTTTACAGTATTATATAGTAGTTATTAGTCATTTTTAAATTGTATTTACTTCTTGGTAGTTTACAGTAGTGTATACATGTAGTGTTTATTGGTAGTTTACAGGTGGGTAAAGTGGTAATGAGAGTATAGTGTTTAAATGTAGTTTACAGTAGTGTGTAGTAATTAATAATAGTTTACAGTAGATTACAGTGATTAAAAGTAGTTTAAAGTAGGTAATAGTAGTTCACTATAGTGTATAGTAGTAATTGGTAGTTTACAGGTGTATGAAATAGGTAATAATAGTGTATAGTATTTAATGGTAATTTACAGTAGTGTATAGTAGTAATTGATAGTTTACAGTAGAGTACAGTAGTTAACAGTAGTTTATAGTATAGCAGTTAATAGTAATCTAGCAGAGTATAAAGTAAATTTGTAATTTATAATTTAGTGTTTTAGCTAAATATTCATTAACAGTGGTTTAACAAGAGTGTAGTATTGTACAGCCAATTTATAATAATGTACAGTCATTTGTAGTAAAATGGGTAGCAGTAAAGAGAACTTTACTGTGTGTAGTAATGTTAGTTTTCAGAAGAGTAGTTTATAGTGTAGCTTTGTTTATAATAGTTAAGCGTGGTTTGTAGTAGTTTACTGTAATTCATGGTGGATGACTGAGTAATGTGTCATAGTTTATGGGAGTTTGCAGTAGACAACAGAAAGCTCCTGTTCATAGTGGTTCTGATGTTTGGTTGTATTTGTCTGTTGCGGGCCGAAGAACGTAAATAGGATGGATTTACAGTATGTAAGAAGGTTGTAGGAATGTAATCCAGTTAGTGGTGGTAACAGCATCACAGCACCTAGCTGTTGTCTTTTTCTTTTTTTGCTGTTTTACACACAATCATAGTCAGATTTTATAAAATATTTCACTTGACGCTATAAATTTGAAAATGATTGCCTGGGTCAATGGGAAATTCATTGCTAGTAAACAAAACATGCGGGGTTACTCTAAGTGGTTTTCAGTGGATTTAGTGAAAGCTCTTCTTTGTCACCTTTGAATTGTGCCCCATGTACTGAGATGAGTTGTTAAAAGCTAATCATTACCCTGACTGAAAGACATTGTATTCCCCACGCATGCTAATCTCACGTATAGACCAGCACGTATACAGGTGTGTGGTTACACTGCCAGTGGTTAATGTATGCAGATTAACTGCTTGGTGTGATAATTAGTGGCAGACCTGCGGTGTGAGTATTGAGGTTACAGAGGGCTTCGCTTTGCCCTTTCAGTTTGGGAGCAAAGTCAGGTTTGGCTTGAGAACGGCTAGCCAAGCCGCGCGATTGACACATTAAGTGTTTTCACTCGCCTGTGCACTGGTTCCTCACATTCACAGGGCGCCATAAGAGCGAGCAGCCATCTGTGCATCTAGCTGTTTTTGTACTGGCTCCTGATGATGAGGCGACATGCCGGGTCCCCCAGCAACCCCCTACAAACACAGCCCCACACACACACACACACACACACACACACACACACACACGTATGCTTTAATGAAAGCCATCAGTCTGTTGGGCACATCACTATCTGTCTACACACACAATCACTTTTGAAGACCTTCTGCCTGTTACAGCCCCCAGTGAAGAAAAAAAAACTACGCTAAAAATGTGCAGAAATGCAATAACATGCTTAATTTATGTGTGTCTACCAGCTGCCTCCATCCTCTTGTCGCTGATGAAAGGAGTTGTATATATTTGGATTTGGCTGTGAATACCCAAGCCTTGTTTAATAAACTCTGTGTGTGTGTGTGTGTGTGTGTGTGTGTGTGTGTGTGTGTGTGTGTGTGTGTGTGTGTGTGTCAGACAGAGAAATACAAGGAGTGTGAAAGGTTTTATTCTGATACCAAACATAATTGTATACCCATGTACACTTTATTGTCAAAAGTTTGCGGACATCTGGTCCACATTTAGTTCCCGTTTTTACATATAATTCCCTCCACTCTTTTGGGAAGATGTTTCACTAGATTTTGGTGTGGGCCGGTGGACATTTGTGCTCATCAGTCTCAAGGGTGTTAGTAAAGTCAGGTATTGATGTAGGTGAGGTGAAGAGGGCTGGGGTGCACTCAGTGTTCCAATTCATCCCAAAAGGTGTTCAGGGGGATTGAGATTAGAGCTCTATAGCACCATACTTGAAATCTTCCTCTCCAAACCATGTAAAGCAGATCTTCACGGAGCTCGCCTTGAGCACAGAGGCCATGCCGGAACAGGTTTGGCTTCAAGTGAGCTTAAAATGTTATTATACTGCATAAGAAAACATCCTATAGAATTGTGTGCCTCCAGGTTTGTGATAACAGATTGTAAAAGAAATGCAGAAGTTCAGATGTCCCAATACTTTTGTCCATATAGTGTATAAACCAAAAATGCTGGGTCAAATGGTTTCACATTGATATCTTGACTATCAAAGTTTATAATAAATGAGACCTAAGAATGATTTATATGGTGTTTACAGCACTATGAGGGTGAGGCAACTTCACAGCGAACGTGTGGGTCTTACAAAGTGCTTGCAGAGATTCACTAAGGATCATCTCCACTAGTCACTTTGCTCGCTCTGTCTTACATGATTGAACATTGCATGGTGCCACGCATTTGTACGGAGGGGACACACACTGCAGAGGTTGAACATGATTTATTATTAGACTCTACTGCCCTCCTGTGGTGGGATGGAATCACGACAGGTTCTTAGAATCCGGATTTTAGCAAACATGACCGTTAGATGTCCATGAAGTGGGGTATATGCTTAATGGGAATATTTTCCACTATTGTACTATGAACATTTCTCTTAGTTTGATTCAATGGTTAATGGTTCAGCAGGATGTATTCTGACTAATGTGAGATGAATTTAAAGGCTTTCTAATGGAATTAGGTACTCTGACCGTATTTATTTAGCCTGCAATAATATGCCTATGGTGATAGCCTGGTTTAAAAATGTGATATTCTTACCTGTAATGTTTCTGCACATCAAACTGCCTTGCAAAGACAAAAACAAAGCATTCATGGTAGTTTGGGTAGAATCATTAAATATTCTATTAAGATATGGTAATTAAACAGTACTAAATTAAGTGTAAGTGAATTTGTGGGGAGAAATTTTTTAAATCTTTTTCAAGTATTTATTCACATCGTGAATATGGCAAAAAAAAAAGCATGGTTTTAAGAGTGTGCACGCTTTTGGAAAGACGTTTGGATGTAGGAAACAGAGAGAAATCAAAGCTGAATGTTATAAAGGCCAAACCCATTAAATAACCAGAGTGGTTCACTCTTTGGGCTGAAAAAAAATTTAATATGACGGACAGCTTAAACTGACGACAGCTGTAGAATATCAGATAAGTGATGTGTGGACAGAAATCTGAAAAACGTTGGCGTACGTGTCTGTGTTTTTGGGAATATTACTCTCATAGAACAGAATCCTACAGAGGAAGTGGCATGTCTGAGGTTAAAGCAGTATTCTGGAAAATGTGGCCTGTGAGGAAAAGCTGAAACCTTCTCTGTGGACCATCATTTTACTATCAAATGGGGCTCCTAAATCAACAACCAGTATTTATGCCGAAGAAAAAAAAGACAAAATTGACTAGAAAGTGCAAATCTAGGAAATCATATTCTTAAACTGTCGGTTTAAGAAAAAAAATAATTATACCCACAGCAGGTGCAGATTTCGGTAAATGATATTTTGCTCCTCAAGATATTTTGTTCCGTTCACACTGAATGTAACTATGATTAATCTGTTAATGAACCCAAAGTCAAAAACAGTTTACCGTAGTTAATGATCTAATTAGACAATTACAGAAAAAATGGTTGGAATGTTGATTCTTTCTATTTTTCCTTTTTAATGTATCCTATACACGTCCCTCATAGTACTTGTATCTTTTCCTGTCTTATACACATCCTCTCACGTGTGTCGGATGGAGTGGTTGGAGACGGTAAATCTGCGGCTTTGCATCATGTGAAACAGATGAAGTGTGATCGTGAATTTTGCAGAAGGAAACCCCACGCTCTTTCTCTGTTTTATTTATGAATTGAAGCAAAATCTACCAGTGATCAGTTTATAGACCTCCCATGGCCTGATAAAACTGTAGATCTACTTACACAGTAAGCACAGTCTGGATTGGATCATCATGTCATATGATCTGAATGCTCTTTTCATTGCCAGTTTGAAATCACAATTCAAGAATTACAACTCTTAAGTGCAATACTCTCATTTTCCCCCTATGCAAAGGATGTGTAAGTGTTTATGAAGTACGTAGCATGTACTTCATCACCCAGCCATTATGGTTGCACAAGCCTAGGAGGGTTGCATTACTGTCAGAATGGCATCCAGTTTAAAAGCTAAAAACATCCATATCGGATCAGTCGACGACTAAGGGGACTGACAACAGCCACAGTTATTGCTTGCCAATAGGGAAATTGGGCTACTGTTAGCCAAAGGAGGATGTGGTAAAGAGAGGCACTCGGGTGCTTGGTTTAAAGAGGGCAGATTTCAGGGACAGAGTGAGATGGAGACGGATGATCCGCTGTGGCGACCCCTAATGGGAGCTGCCAAAAGAAGACGAAGCAAAAGAAGAAGAAGGATGTACTTCATACATATACAGTATATATAATGTTGATTTAGATATGATTTATGCAGATTGTATGTTTATGGATCTCTGTAAGGTGTGCTTATGTCTATGTGCTTATGTTTGTTCATATATTTATTGTCATATGCAGCACTGTGGTTCTGTGAGACACAACATTTCATGCCATTGTATGTCTCCACATATAGCAGAACGACAAAAAAGCTCAAATTTATCTTAAAACTGAATGATACCAAAAAGCTAATCTCAATATTAGGTTGCCATTTAGCAAATGTGACTTTATATTAAATGGTTTTTCAACAATTTGCAACAAAGAAAACCATAAAAAACAATTCAGCTTTTTCAAAATGAGTATCATGGTTGAACTTTTCAGGCAGGTTTGTGCAAATAAACTCAAATGCAGTTAAGTGGAAATCGTGTCATCCATGGGCTCTAATTAAATGTGTTTGTCCAATGGATCATTTCAGTTCAGCATAGTCAATATCACATTAATTATAATAAAAGTCAAAATAATTTTTTTTTTTCAACACGACTAAACATTTTGATGATTTTGTTTGTGAACAATGACGAAGCGACTTTTCATTCTGATGAGAATTACATGTTCATTGACACAATCCTCACTTTTGAGAGATGAACTGAGGATTTTGTGAAAAGTTTAAGCTTTTTTTTCGCAAGAAATCCAATGTATTGTGCTGTTTGTACAAATCGTTTTGAGAACGCTTCTACTGATTTGCAAATATTAAGGATGATTTGAGAAATGCTTCTAATCAACTAAGAAAAACTGTGCATAAAAAAAAAAAATGATGCTTTTATTTTTTCATTCAATTTTAGGTAACAGAGGAGTCATAAAAAGCATTTCCTTGCGTGCCATACCATGATTATGTATGTCTCATCTTGAATTTGAAAAAGAGTGTAAACTTGAATGTGTATTTTGTTCTTTATATGACAACCATTTGACAGTTTTATAAAATACAGTTGCCATGCATCAGGTAAAAGATAAAGATAGCTATATTAAAAAATCCTTCAGTATCTACATTGCAATAGCATTTAAATAAAAAAAAGAGGGAAAAAACCGTAAGACTGGATTGGTCATTTTTTTATGCATTATTTAGTCATGAATAAATAATAAAAAGCTTCAAAGCTTCCTCCTGAGCCTCTGACAGAGCTGATACGATTGTCCACTGGAGTGCCGAATATGTTTACACCATGACACATCATTTATTTTGATTTATAGCATCCCACTTCAGCACACAGCAGTTTCCTATCTGTTAAGCGTTTATCACAGGGAAGGTAGGTTGAGTTATGAGTTATGACTCTTAACGGTTTGACCTGCTTTCTGTTCTTTTTGAAACTCATGATTACCATATTTCACAGGTCCAGACACATTGTGGCTTTTGGAAATAGAGTGGTTTGGACCATCTGTTGGTATTCACAAAACACATAGCATTTGTCTGTAGAGTTTGAGCAGGTTAGAGGCTTCCGATTCCTACACCGTGTTATTTGTCACATCCCGAGTGGGTTATCAATCATCTGTCATGCTGAATATCAGCAGGTGCTGTCAGGCAAATGTCACTTGTTTCAGATTTGCCAGAATCAGTCAGTTTGCAGTCCAATCTGTTGGAGAGTGAGATGGTATTCGTGCCATGTGCTACTGTAGAGCTCCTGCTGGTGGATATAGCTTGGCAAACTAGCAAATCGATCCGTTCTGTTTGAAATGGAAAACTATTTTGTTTAGTTCTGTATTTTTAACCCAAAAAAGCTGCTTGAAATTTATTGGACGTATAGTTGTGACATTTGTCAGTCAACGAGAGTTGGCCTTTTATAGCGCCACGACAATTTGATTGATATCTGGGTCGAATTAACGACATTATATGATCATGTTATGCTTTTGGTCAAGTGTTGAGTACTTTTTTGCCAGTTATCCAATGACAAACCTATTCACAGTTTGCAAGTACACATATGGAGGCAGTCAGAGGTGCTCTCAAGGTGCTATCTCCTTTAGGGCACACACAATGTTTTCTGAGGTATATTACATCAGAAAATTATAGATTCTACTTACCTTTGTGCAGATGATCACAAATGTTACAGTAGCTCCTAGTTTTATAACCATAAAGACTGTAAAAGACTGTAGAAAGGACATTACTTATAATCTTATACTCCAGTGCTCATGTTAGTTCTCACTCTACAGTGTTCTGTATTGCTTAAAGACTAGGATTACACTCTTGATGTCACCCAAATGAGGATGGGTTCCCCTTTTGAGTCTGGTTCCTCTTACGGTTTCTTCCTCATAACATTTAAGGGTGTTTTTCCTGGCCACAGTCACCATGGATGCTTATCAGGGATAAATACACACTGTTCACCTTGACTGTTGTTTTCTGTAAAGCTGCTTTGAGACAATGTCTGTTGTGAAAAGCGCTATACAAATAAACTTCACTTCACTTGTATTTGCGATGCAATGGTATGCGAGCCTTGGTGAAAAGCTCTCACTGTAATATAAATCGTTATAAATATGGGATATACTGTGCTAATTACCGAGGTGTGTGGTATTTATATGTGTGTGTATAAATAGTCCTAGCTGTTTTTTTCAGTTTGAGAGCCAGAATTTTCTGCTAAAGAAGTTCCTTCTCATATGATGCGATGAGAATAGATGAGGAGTTTTGACTGTACTGTCAGTGTAAAAAAAAAAAAGAACAATGAAATTATGATAGATTCTTAGCAGAAATGCGAGTGCAACAAGTTTAATATAAAGACAGTTATATTGAGATGCAAGATTATTAACAGGTGTGAGTTGTACGTTTTAAGTATAAAGTGCAGAGCAAAATTTTCCCATTAATCCCTGTGTTGGGAAACACTTCCCTGACAGCAAAGTAGAGAGATAAATATGTAATTACTGTATATGTACAGCATGTAATATATATACGCAAGTGTAAATTGCTGCAAATTGATTACGTGTTAAAATTCCAGTAATAAAGTCTTCTAAAAACAAATACATAAAGTGCATAACAAAAGAAGGAAAAAAATGATAAAGCAGCATTAAGATGATCCTTTATATATCTTTTATAGCATGTTAAAAAAGAGCATTTTGATGGGATAAACCATTCCATAATTAAAAACCTCTAACTCTTAATCAAATGTTGACCTCTACAATTGAAACGTTTAGAATGCAAAAACGAACCTGTGAATTAGCTTTAAAATACTCTCTAAATTGCTTTGACTTGAATATATCATACATAAAAAAACATATTTGGAAAATATTAACATCATAAATAGTAAAGACTTGAAGAGTAGCAGGAAAACTATAACTATATTACAATATGAAAGATACGGATAAATTAAACTATAGTAAAGCGTAAGAATACACTCTGTAGTAACAAGATGCCCAACCCTCCTTATTATATCAGTAGATTTATATACTTTACTGCTCATGTTATGTTTGACCCACTGCCTGCTTTCCCAGTTCATCTCACCTACTCTACACACACGAGTCAGGTGTGCGGTTCATCTCACCTACTCTACACACACAAGTCAGGTGTGTGTCTGCGGCCCAATTAATGTTCAACTCCATTAACTAGGGGATTTTATTCACTTTAAATAAAGCGATTCTCTTTAATGTAGTTGATGCAGACTCATTCATGAATTAGTTGCGGCAAAAATGCTGATTAGCGATGTAATTTTCCATGAATCTGCTCTATTAGCGATTAAAATATCACCTATCTAGTGAACGTTAGCTTGTTTACAATCGCTTGTAACATAGTGCACTGACACTAACACACCAAAGCCGTTTCCCATGCAGTGTTTTATTTGGGACGACTTGGTATAATGTTAATTTAACATTTACGGCCACAATTAACATTGTTTATCTGTGCATTTACTAAATGATCACTGTGCTATGTCTGAACTGACCCCAGTGTATTTTTATATATAATCAATTTCTATTCTGTTTTTAAGTGTCTTCATTAAGTTGAAATAAAACTTTAAACTTTTTTTTTAATTCCTTGTTTTGCTTTGTCATTGAACCTGAGAAAAACTTTGAAAATAACCATAATGACGCAGTTTCCATGCTACAATAATAATGATAAAAGCAAAGTTTTTTACTGTGGGGACCCTGTGTCTTTATAAATACAATTTGACTGTATTATTTGTGTCCCCTTCAAAAATTGCTCATGAGGAATTTTATATTTTTCGTCCCCCCCTACTGTTAAATGAAATTTACGCCCATGCCTGTTTCCTCCACCTCAAAGTCTCAACAAAAACTTTTATAGTCGGCACATATCACATCCATAAACAAAGTGGAACATGTTCAATAACATGGCCAAGCACGTATTAAACGCACATTCAGATGGACACAATTTATATAAAAAAACACTTAGACAGTAAATATATATGAAGAAGTGT
Organism: Silurus meridionalis; assembly: GCF_014805685.1. NCBI lineage: Eukaryota > Metazoa > Chordata > Actinopteri > Siluriformes > Siluridae > Silurus > Silurus meridionalis. Next base: position 19,408,443 of record NC_060894.1, read on the forward strand.
ATAGAAATGAACAGAATGAACAGAATGCTCTAACGATTCAGAACAGTCGAGTCGTGTTAGATTGGTTTCAACAGCACAAGTATGCTATGAGACTTTTTCAATATGACAAACATTCTGAGAAATAATGCAAAAGCAGCCATAATTTCAGCTGCACCATCTTGCGTTTTTGTGGCACAATTCCAGTTTAATAATGATCCAAGGTAGGAAGCAACATGGGCCTGCGAGTAGGAAAGGCATGTAAGCATGAGGCAAACAGAACATAAGAAGATTATAGTTGTTTTGCTAACAGAAAGTCTTGTTGTGATAGGCGTTACTTGGTTTATTAACCGCATTGTTGTGTCGACTCGGGACCTTGAACGTTTTTACACTCAATAAATGCCTAATGGCTTTTTTTTAAAACCCCACAGATTACCACTGATGCATTTATTTGTAGCATCGATTGCTCTCAGTCTGTTTTACTAATAACACTCTCGCCTATCATATTTTGTATCATCTTTTCTTTCATCAGATGCAGAACTGATATGATATGCTGGTGATTTGCTACTAGATTTTGAATGCTTTGGCCCTGTGTTTAATTTTAAGCATTTATAAGAGCAGTGCTAGTGCAGTAGGACAGCATATGAACTGATCGGCCATCATGGACAGCATATGAGATAATTAGAGCACATATAAATTATTCAGATATGACAAACGTTAGTCCTGCAGCATAGGATTTGATTCGATAGCATACAGAGAGCATGTCGGTTAATCAGGCAACATTGAAGTTGATTGAGCAGCATACAGGTTTATGCTTGATCTTCTTTCGGCTGCTCCCATTAGGGGTCTCCACAGCGGATCATCCGTCTCCCTACCCCCCTGTCCTCTACATCTGCCCCTTTCAAACCAACTACCTGCATGTCTTCCCTCACCACCTCCATAAACCTCTTCCATAGGTTTATGCTTGATCTCATCAGTTTGATTGTATTTATATGGACAATAGACTTTGTTATAAAGCAGCTTTACAAGAACTTGACTTGTTCTTTTTAAATTGAATAAAACAAATTTACATTCATTTCTAACAGAAATAAAACATGGCCTTTGACATTTACAGCAAGAAACATTTCTGGCATGAATGTTAAGAACCGTGACTGGAAGTTACCCATGTGTAAAACATAACCCATGGGAAAATCTATAGAAAATCTATCCGGAAACATTTCTATCCTAAAGGGACGGGCATTTCCATGATGCCTTTGTCCTTATGCACAGGGCACAAGGGCTCACTGAAGGCTCTACTGGTTCGAAAATGATATGCTATGACCTTAATAACTGTGAAATATGAACTCAGATGAACAGATTTTGAAGCAATGTATTAGAAAACAGTGGTTATTCTTCCAGTGCAATTCTACAGACATAGAATTTTTCCTAAAGTACACTGAAGCACATTGTTCTGGTGGCTCATGGTGATACAAGACCTTTAAAAAAGTGAAATGTTATATATTTATTTATTTATTTTGTTTAATTTGCATGTGCAAGCAATTAGACAACGCACACGAATGTTACTTATGTATTTCTAGTAGAATCTCGGCTCGCAACTTTACTATACTTGCAGCAAAACTCTTTCATACCATTTATTTTATAATGATTTATTATTTATGTAGTATATAGTTGAGTACTTTTGAGTTTAAATACCTGAGGTCAACCGTGCAAAGTAATGGAGAGTGTGTTAGAGAAGTGAAGAAACGAGTGCAGGAAGGGTGGAGTGGACGGAGAAGAGTGGCGGAAGTGATTTGTGATAGGCACGTATCTGTAAGAGTGAAAGGGAAAGTTTTTAGGACTGTTCTGAGACCTGTTCTTTTGTATGGTTTAGAGACAGTGATAATGAAGGTGGCAGAGCTGAAGATGGTGCAGTTTTCATTGAGAGTGATGAGGATGGACAGGATTGGAAAAGCAGAAGGAAAAAAAAGGAAGGCCAAGGAGGAGGTTTATGGATGTGGTGAGGGATAACATGCAGGTGGTTTGTTTAAAGAGGCAGATGTAGAGGACATAGAGGCATGGAGATGGATGATCTGCTGTGGCGACCCCTAACAGGAGTTAACTTTTATGCCAATGCACCGATGAGAATCTGTGAATCTGACCATTCCGAGTATGCACCAGCTGTTCAGACTTGAATTTGTTTGCTCTTCTTCTTCTTCTTCTTCTTCTTCTTCTTCTTCTTCTTCTTCTTCGGCTTCTTCCATTAGGGGTCATCCCAGCGGATCATCCGTCTCCATACCCCCCTGTCCTCTACATCTGCCTCTTTCAAAACAATTACCTGCATGTTTTCCCTCACCACATCCATAAACCTCCTCGTTGGTCTTCCTCTTTACCTCCTTCCTGGTGTCTCCATCCTCAGCATTCTCCTACCGATATACCCCATGTCCCGCCTCTGCACATGTCCAAACTATCTCAATCTCGCCTCCCTCACCTTGTCTCCAAAACGTCCTACATGTGCTGTCCCTCTAATAAACTTTTTTCTAATCCTGTCCATCGTCGTCACTGCCAACGAAAACCTCAACATCTTCAGCTCTGCTACCTCCAGCTTCACCTCCTGTCTTTTACTCAATGCCACTGTCTCTAAACCAAAAAATTGATTAAAAACTGTCCTGAGTTGAAAAAAAAAAAAAAGTCATTAACCATTGCTGCAAGCTAGGAACTGCAAAGGAACCCTGAAGATATAAGAGGCTTTCTTTGTGCATGTTCCTGTATTATGTCCAGGTGCACCATTCCTTCAACCATCTTCTACTAAATGCTCTTTCATTTACAGGTGCACTGTTTCAAGTTGATTTATTGAGGGTTAAGAGAGAGAGAGAGAGAGAGAGAGAGAGAGAGAGAGAGAGAGAGAAAGAAAGAGAAAGAGATGGGGGGGTGAGGGTGAGTCAGAGGGGAACTAAAGAGACAGGTGACAGGTGGGAAGGATTACACACTGGAGCTAAACCATCTGTCTGTCAGCACCACTTCATTTAACACAGCAACCAAATTTCCCCATTTACTGGGATATTAAATGACACATGAATGGATCTGCTGACTCTTTAGTTGTCTTCGGATGCTGTACAGGCTGCCAGTGACGTACAAATAGTAGCCAAATGTACAGTGCTTAGCTCGAAGCTTGACCACAGTTCGATGTGGAATCTTTGCCTCTTAACCACTGAACTCATTAACTGGCATAAAGAGAACCGTAGAGCAGACGTCTACGGTTTTCTCGAGCGTAGACGCAATTTCGAGGTTGGTGTAGCATAGTCTCTCATCCGAGTTAATCTGTTCGGGAAACACGTCTAAAACACTGCGATATTGTTTGCTTCAGCAGTCGTCCTTTAATAAGCTCAGTAAAACTGATATTTTATAGAAGCTCGTTTTCACTTTGAAGTTTGAGATTTTTAACAAGCATCTAACTGTCAAAACATCACTGGTGTGTGTGTGTTTTTTTTTGTTTATAAATCAGCACTATGGATACACACTGCATACTTGTGATTGCTGTCTGGAATTGTCTTTATAGCAGACAATAAATCAGAATGAAATGAATCATACGTCCAAATTTAGAACAAAATGTTATAGTAATGTTTTCACAAGCACTGTATGGAAATCTGTATGACTGTATGCATGGAGAATGGCAGCTTTACATACTTTTGATGGCTAAATACATCGAAATAGAAATAAAGCAAGACCTTCTAAATCAAGGACACTAACTATATAACAATTATAGGGATTATGATAGCAGAATATGTTGGCAGGATCAGAGATGGCCAGTCTTACCCTGTGTCTCAAAGCCTTTAATACTGTATGTTCAGACTGTCTACCAGCTCTGTTGTTGACATCTTATCACAAATATATGAATTATAACAGGGGTCACCGACCTTTTTGAAACTGAGAGCTACTTCCTGGGTAGGGATTAATGTGAAGGGCTTTTGTCATATTTGAGAGGGTTGATAAAAATTCTTCTATTTTGCATCGAAATTCTTTGTATTTTTGTAGTTTTTAAAATACTATAAAATACTTTCTACATGATGACATCATAAAAATGTGGCCTCTAAATGGTGAGCAACTCTTAGTGCTGCCAGATCAGCATATTTATCTGCCCTCATAGCAAAATAACTAACATCTATTTATTTCCTCATCAAAATCATCAACTTGTTTTCTTGATCACTTGCAGTTTCTTCAAACAGATCATTCCAGAGATAATTCAACTTGTTCTTAACTTTTTCAATAGCACTGGTTTTGTCCCTTAATCCTTCAAACTGGCAGTTATAAGCCCCCTAATAAAGAAACCTGACCCTTGTCTACAGGCCAATATCTAACCTCCACTTTATCTCCAAGATCCTAGAAAAGGTTGTAGAACAGCAGTTTTGCTCACATCTACTTATTAATAACATTTTCTTAATGTATTAGTCAAGATTTCAGCCGCATCATAGCACAGAGGCAGCACTGGTTAAAGTGGTAAATGACCTGCTTTTGGTCTCTGATCAGGATTGTGTCTCCTCACTTCTCAGTCTCAGAGAAGGGCGATATTTGTATTCAACTTCAAGAAAAGCTGGTTAAAATAATGTCATTGGTAAAGGTCATTGTTAATTAAAATATAGTTGAGTAAAAAAGCACATATATTGAATCATAAATGTAGTGTAATGAATACAGAGAAAACAGTTTTATCTTTGATACTCAGTAAAACTAGACAAAAAATTACTTAAGTACAGTAATGAGGTACATTTACTCAAATAGTTTTCACCACTGCAAAGCACCTTTTCACCTGGAGTGAAGAGTTTTGCAAAGAGGAGTGGGATAAAACTCCAAAGTCTAGACTTGATGCTGTTATACAGGCAAAAGATGCTTCCATAAATAATTAGTTATTGCAATTTTTAACTTGTATTTATGCACTGTATTAATAGTGCAAAGCGGAAATTAGCCTTCCAATGCATCTATTTCAGGTTCTTGAAAAGTGACATGTCTCCTTTATTTTCCTCTCTAAAAGATATCGGTGGGCAGAATGGACCACGTGAATCAACCACATCTGCTCCACCTTCTGACCATGATGAAGACAACTCACCTGGTTACACTGGTAAGACAACGTCTTTTATTAGTAGTATTTCAGTAGTGTTTAAATGCTTGGTCTATTTGTACAGTATCATTGTCAGTATAATAATACACACGCTTATTATCTTTTATATCACAGTGAATGTGAAGGTTTTTTATTACAGTAATTGTGGCTGTAATTTAAAAGGAAAGCCGGTTCTATAGTAGGGTGAGGATAAGGATCTATAATAATAGCATATTCAGGAGGATTGTATGATGTGTTAGATGCTTCACGTGATCTAAGTCTAATAATAAGCTGATTTAAAGCATATTAAAACAAAGAAAAAACTGCTTTTGTACAGTTGTATTTGTTTATTTAGCATTTACAAAAGGAAATGTTGCATTTCTTTCATTTTGGATTATTAACTTTAATAAGGGTGGTGAGGAAACAATGCTTTTATAGCTTATGTTACATTTATATTTATTGGCAGACGCTCTTTTACGGAGAGATTTATAGTGATCTCATTTATACAGCTGAGCGGTGGAGCATTAAGGGCCTTGCTCAAGGGCCCAGGATTTGCAGCTTGGTGGTGTTGAGATTTGAACTCATGACATTTCAGTCAAAATGTCCAATGATTTAACTACTGAGCCACTGAAAAAATGAGTGATCCAACATCCAAAGGGTTATGTGTGGTAACAAAAAGTTTCACGACTCGCTCTGTTTATAAGAAAGTACTTTATTTATCTACGTTTACACTCTGTCACCTTCAAAATAGTCGCCTTTCACTGCAATACAGCGCTCCCCGCATTCCTGCCACTTCTGGAATGTGTCCTGGAAGTCTTTTTTTCGAAGGGTGTCAAGCGCCTTCTGTGATTCATGCTGGATCTTTGCAATGATGTCAAACTGTGGCCTTTGAGCTGGATCTTCATCTCCGGGAAGAGGACGAAGTTTGCAGGAGCCAAATCTGGCAAATAGGGTGTGTGCGGAAGTGATATCATGTGGATTGTTCTCTGACGATCATCATGCACGAGTTGCTGAATGGTTCGACATTTTCGGTGGTTGAACACGTTGAAGGTCTTCCTGATCTCTCGTCGTCTTCCAGTGATGTTCCTCCGCTCTTGAAGTGCTCGTGCCACTCAAAACACCTCAAACGTCGCTGTGGCAGATTTGGCCAGTTTCATTCAGAATTTCACACATTTCAATTAATTATTAACAGCATGCCTCATGATTTTTTTATTATATACTTATTATACGGGCATTATACAGAGTGAACAAATGTAAATCTATCCCTTTTTTTTTTGCCGAACTTGTTCTCAATTTTAAAAAGATCTCATCTCTCTCTCTTATATTCTTGAGAACCCACTGTTTCTAATAGGAAATGCTGCATGGAAGGTGTTATGAGTTATATACACTGGAATAAAAAATATAAATCAATTTCTTAAAAAATTCTAGTATATGTGGTGATTTCATTAGATAAAAACCACACAGCGTGTACATGGACATACAATTTGACAAGTGTTCGTGTTTGCCTCTCTAAGCTACAGGAAGCCGAGTCACCCATCCAAAGAAAGCGTAACCGAAAATGCAACCAGCTGAAAAATGTTTTGCTTGGAGCCCTATGACCCAGAGAGCCAAATTCTCAGAGCAGAGAAGCTAATTGATTAAGTCTCTTCTCGCACTCCCAGGCTGGACTCATTTGTAGCTCTGAAAAGTGAGACCCTCAGTGAAAAAACACAGATTTACTCTCTATCCAATTATTTCCTAACATTTCTAAAAAGCATATTTCTACCTCCAGAGTTCTGATTAAATGCTGGCTTTTGGGTTTGATGTGCAAAAATTGTTTTTGAAATTAAGTGCCTCTGGATTTTATAGGGAAAAAAAGCTATTTAAACATTGACGATACGAGCATTTGGGAACGTCTACACTGTGGGAACAATTTCAAGTAACATAACTCATTGAGTGACAGAAAAGCAGGCATCAAAAAAGACACGTGGATTGAATGAGAGATAGAAGAGATGAAGGAGCAGTACTTCAGCATGTAGATTTACTCCTGGAATCGAAAGCTTTCAAACTGTCTGTCATATTTCACTAGATCGTTTTTCCGTCCGGCTTTGAATGACATCGAAACACGTCGCTACCCCGCTGGCCGACGACAGGAGCGATGTAGAAAAAAGGGTGAAACAGGGACTTGATTGAATGGTGGACTGATGTGGAAAATGAGACCGTGAGAGAATAAGAGCTCTGACAGTCAGGAAAAGTGGCGAGAAGAGAACAGAGGAAGGGGGCGGGGGGGTGAAAGTGACAGATCGTGTATGACAGGAACTGAAGTGGAATGAGTCAGTCAGTAATGGAAAGTGTGTGGAAATGAAACCAGGCACATAAACAGCACAATTCTCTTTGAGAAAAGCAGAAAGAATGGCTGCAGCTTTGCTCGGCAGGAGGCTATCATTAGCGTCTGTCTACCTTTGACCCGAAACAGCCGATGCCTCTCTGCTAGATATGAACTTTTTCCACTTGAACCTAAACGGCCTCCCGTGGCACAGCGTGGGTGACTGAGAGGACACACAAGCTCTCAGTCCATTATCCGGAGCTGCGCTCGGCGTCTGTGTCATTGCACTAATGGCATTTGGAAGAATGGGTTGAGATAGGCTTTGACTGAGTTCTGAAAAATCCCTGTCCTCGCTGCCAGAGCTGCTTAGTAACCTGAAGAGACATGTTTCCAGCTTTTCCAAGAGGATTTGCAGCTTGAGGAACAGATGCAAGGACCAAGAGCCAGACATGGACTGAACTGCGTCTGGTCAAAAGAACCACTTGGTTTAATTCTATATATTCATATGATTTTATATATATAAACAGGATGCACACATCTTCTTCTTTTGGCATTTCTCCCACTAGGGGTCGCTACAGCGGATCATCCGTCTCCATACGGATGATCTTCATCTGCCTCATTCAACCCAACTACCTGCATGTCTTCCTTCACCACATCCATAAACCTCCTCCTTGGTCTTCCTCTTTTCCTCCTTCCTGGTGGCTCCATCCTCAGCATTCTCCTACCGATATACCCCATGTCTCTCCTCTGCACATGTCCAAACCATCTCAATCTCGCCTCCCTCACCTTGTATCCAAAACGTCCTACATGCACTGTCCCTCTAATCAACTCATTTCTAACCCTGTCCATCGTCGTCACTCCCAACGAAAATCTCAACATCTTCAGCTCTGCTACCTCCAGCTTCACCTCCTGTCTTTAATTCGTTGTATTTCAAGGCGTGACCGGTTTCAAAGTAAATGTATCAGGACACAAGTTTCAGGGGATGCTAATAAAAGGAGTATGAGTTGAAGGTTTGCAGTTTCATGTGGGCAAGAGGACAGATATGAAGCTGGCAGGGTAAAGAACATCAACATGAATAAAACATATTCATATTCGTTATAGAATTTATTCTTAGTACTTGATTTAAATTTGCTTGCTAGGCTTTTTTTTGGAAAACAAACTACATTTATTGGAAAATGTTCCAAAGAAAACATTCGAGTTATGTCGCACCCATGTGAATATTTATCTGAACAGATACAGAAGTAGTGGCGTTGCATCCAACACTTTTTATACAATATAATGAAATGGTGTGGGGTCTTTCATGCAGACTAATTCTGGCAAAAGTTAATTGGTAAAAAAAATATATTATAGGTTTAATATTACACAAAGTAATATTATGCCAGCAATGCAGTAGAGCTGTATAGGAAATACACAAATCTACGATTTAATAATTTAATAACGGTTTGTTTTCATGCCACTTTTGGCTTCCAGCCGTTGACCTGAGAGCGAGAGCTATTTAATACTCATACGAGTGTCTGTGTATATATTAGTGCATTTGAGCATTAGTAGTGAAGCTGAACTGAGTGTGTATCCCACCTGTGTGTCTGTGTGTGTGTGTGTGTGTGTGTGTGTGTGTGTGTGTGTGTGTGTGTGAGGTCAGACAGCTTGGGAGGCCAGCGATCATATTTATCACATTAGCTACGCAGGTCTGACTGTGTTTTGGCAGCTGAGTGTGAAGCTCTCTGTATGTTTGTGTAGTTCATCCTAAATCCTGAAGCCCAGCTGAAGAATTCTCTCAGTGCCGTAGTGAATTGCGCTGATTGATTAACATGCCTATTTTAGGTCCTATGGAGGCTTCAGTTTGCACTGGAAAAACTTTCTGAAGTGCTTCTCCTAAATGTTATTAAGTGTATAAACAAGGTGAAGTTGCTTAGGTACATATTAAAGAACCTCACCTCTATATGCCTTTTCTTTCTTTCTTTCTTTCTTTCTTTCTTTCTTTCTTTCTTTCTTTCTTTCTTTCTTTCTTTCTTTCTTTCTTTCTTTCTTTCTTTATCTGAACAGGAGTGTATAGATGAAAAGTGTATATATTGTATAGATGAGGGGTGTACAGAGTGTATAGATGAGGAGTGTATAGATGAGGAGTGTACAAAGTGTATAGATGAGGAGTGTACAGAGTGTACAGATGAGGAGTGTATAGATGAGGAGTGTATAGATGAGAAGTGTATATATTGTATAGATGAGGGGTGTACAGAGTGTATAGATGAGGAGTGTATAGATGAGGGGTGTACAGAGTGTATAGATGAGGGGTGTACAGAGTGTATAGATGAGGAGTGTACAAAGTGTATAGATGAGGAGTGTACAGAGTGTATAGATGAGGAGTGTACAAAGTGTATAGATGAGGAGTGTACAGAGTGTATAGATGAGGAGTGTACAAAGTGTATAGATGAGGAGTGTACAAAGTGTATAGATGAGGAGTGTACAGAGTGTACAGATGAGGAGTGTATAGATGAGGAGTGTATAGATGAGGAGTGTACAAAGTGTATAGATGAGGAGTGTATAGATGAGGAGTGTACAAAGTGTATAGATGAGGAGTGTACAGAGTGTACAGATGAGGAGTGTATAGATGAGGAGTGTATAGATGAGAAGTGTATATATTGTATAGATGAGGGGTGTACAGAGTGTATAGATGAGGGGTGTACAGAGTGTATAGATGAGGAGTGTACAGAGTGTATAGATGAGGGGTGTACAGAGTGTATAGATGAGGAGTGTACAAAGTGTATAGATGAGGAGTGTACAGAGTGTATAGATGAGGAGTGTACAGAGTGTATAGATGAGGAGTGTACAGAGTGTATAGATGAGGAGTGTACAAAGTGTATAGATGAGGAGTGTATAGATGAGGAGTGTACAGAGTGTATAGATGAGGAGTGTATAGATGAGGAGTGTACAGATTGTATAGATGAGGAGTGTATAGATGAGGAGTGTACAGAGTGTATAGATGAGGAGTGTACAGAGTGTATAGATGAGGAGTGTATAGATGAGGAGTGTACAGATTGTATAGATGAGGAGTGTATAGATGAGGAGTGTACAGAGTGTATAGATGAGGAGTGTATAGATGAGGAGTGTACAGATTGTATAGATGAGGAGTGTATAGATGAAGAGTGTACAAAGTTAAATTATTCAGAGAGTGTACACTCTCTTAGGTAGAGATGAAGCAAAGACTAAATCCCACTTATGTCACAATTTGCATGCAATCGAATGGCATTATGTGTAATTTTGAGACTATTAACGGTGGTGAAACGAGACCACATGACCACAAAAGAGGTTTAAACATAAAAAGTCATTACGAAGTTAATCTTAGACATCACTGAGGATCTTTAATTATAATGGTTAATAAACATTAAAGATGTTCAGGGGAATTTTTTTAAACTTAACTGAAACCTCACCAAAAATAGTGCTTGGCTCCAAGATGATCCAATATTAAAAAGCTGAATTTAATGAGAGCTGCCTAAACTCTTTGAGACGTGTTACTGAATGCTTTTATGAGTGCTGGTGTTTTTGATGTTTGTCTATAGGTCACACTGGACTATGCTCCTTATAGCGCTGGAAACGTTCCAGCTGCAGGCATTCGGCTGCGAGGCCAGTCCTACATGACAGCCAATTAAAGGATTTGAAGCAGGACTGCATAGTGCAGTTTAAGCACTTATGTTCTTTTGCTCTCAGCAGGAGAACATTAATCAGTACCAGAATGGGGCGAGGCCTGTGGAGTTGGCATCGGTTGGCAGTGGGCAGAATTACATGCTGCCTCTTTTTCAAGAGCTCTGAAAACAACATCGGGGCTTTTCTTCATGCTCTCGGCTTTTAACGTGCCAGATATTTCATGGCACGCCAAGAGAGTTGAGCATCAGTAAAAATCCTGTGTGTAAAAAAAATTTTTTTCCGGTACTTAAGTGTGCAGGGAGAAGCTTTTTTTAGAGGAGAGCTACAAAAGAGCAGTTTAAATGGTTATTAGTAATCAGTGGCTTAAACTGGGAAGGGTTTCACTTGATTTTATATTACACATATAGCTGTTATGCATTAGAGAATACATTTTCACCATTTACTATTCAAACAAAATCACACTGTGTATAATGTTTTAGATGGCTGAGTTTTCTCCAGGAGTTCTCAGAAAGTGTTTCGGATACTCCGACACACTTCATCAGCCAATACGCGTGCCTTTTTTAGGTTAAAATGGATGTGTTAGAGGGAGGAATGCACTCAAATGTATAGTACAGAGAATGGATATTAAAACCCTGGCTCATCAGTGTCACTCTTCATTCGTTTTCCTCAGTGGAAATTAAACAAGCCAGTAATGTTATAGAGAGTCCAGCAGAGGGCGCGCGTGTTTGTGAATGTATTGCATGCGCGTCCCCGAACCTGCTTCACTGCAGTGTCCCAAATCGCATATTATTATAATTATAGTGATTTTACGAGGAAAAAGTAGTGGACTTTTTTATTCATTTAAGCAAATTATTTTAGTGGTCACTTTAGTTGTCCTTTAATGTCTTAAATTGAATTCATAAATCAGTGTCCTCTAATGTGATTCAGATCCAGAGGAGCTGGTTTACACTCTATTGTGTAAATATATTTGTAATCTATCTATCTATCTATCTATCTATCTATCTATCTATCTATCTATCTATCTATCTATCTATCTATCTATCTATCTATCTATCTATCTATCTATCTATCTATTATGTGGGCATTCAACAGTAGTAACATCTAAACTGCACATCTGTCATAGCCACATTTCTTTCTTTCTTTCTTTCTTTCTTTCTTTCTTTCTTTCTTTCTTCTTTCTTTCTTTCTTTCTTTCTTTCTTTCTTTCTTACCATCCATACATCCTTCTTTCTTTCTTTCTTTCTTTCTTTCTTTCTTTCTTTCTTTCTTTCTTTCTTTCTTTCTTTCTTTTTCTTTCTTTCTTTCTTTCTTTCTTTCTTTCTTTCTTTCTTACCATCCATACATCCTTCTTTCTTTCTTTCTTTCTTTCTTTCTTTCTTTCTTTCTTTTTACCAATACTTTCTTTCTTTCTTTCTTTCTTTCTTTCTTTCTTTCTTTCTTTCTTTCTTCTTTCTTCTTTCTTTCTTTCTTTCTTTCTTTCTTTCTTTCTTTCTTTCTTTCTTTCTTTCTTTCTTACCATCCATACATTCTTTCTTTCTTTCTTTCTTTCTTTCTTTCTTTCTTTCTTTCTTTCTTTCTTTCTTTCTTTCTTTCCATCCATACCATCCTTCCTCCCTTTCTTTCCTCCACCCTCTTTTCTACACTTACCTGATGCACTAGAAACTCACTCCTCTTTATACCGCCAGTGCGACCCCGTTACGGTCACGCGCATCCCCTCCGTGAGCGCGCACAGCAGGGAATCACCAACTGGTCCGATAGCGCAGAAGTCAGAAGCGCACGATCGCGCGCGAGCGCTTGAAAGGAGTGATACATGATTCAACACACACACACACACACACACACACACACACACACACACACACAGACACACAAGAAGAAGGATTTGGACCGATTCCTACAAGTTGGGTTGAATAGCTACCCGGCGATTATTATAGGCGTGTAGTTGTTATTTTTTGGGTAACTTAGAGAGAGAGAGAGAGAGAGAGAGAGAGAGAGAGATCTCCACATGGATTGGTGAGAGCACTTGGTCCAGGACGCACAGGAGATCCGCGCACAGAGCTTTGGAGTGTCCGGGCGGAGTTTTCTTTTGGAGCGCCTTTCTCTCCACCGCCTCCTCCGACACGGAGAACCTCCAGCTCCGGCTGAGCGACTCCACAGATCCGGACAGAAATCCGACATGTAGCGGGGACGAGCTGCACTTTTTCCTCCACTGCATATAAGCGCAAAGTTTGATTCGGGACGCACCGGAAAGACGCGCACAGCTCGGGGTGAACTTTTGGACATCATGAAAGCGGATTGTTGATCTCCATCAGGAACAGCCGTGATTAATTAGAGGAAGAAAAGAAAGATACAAGGACCAAGCCGGGTTTTTCTTTTCTTCTCTCTTTTTTTTTTTTTTACAAAATTAGGATGATGATATTATGCCACATGTGCAGCAGCAGCAGCAGCGCATCAATGATCAGGAATTCTGGAACAAATTCCCAAAGAAAACCTGGAATGATGGCATACTGTATAGGAATTTACATGATACTGGGATTACTGCAGCTCTGCTCAGGTAAAGATAACTTCTAAATGTTCTCACTAAGCTTCAGTGCAGAATGCTTCAGTGTCCAGAAGTGTGTGTGTGTGCTGGGGGATTTACAGGAACATGGAGGCAACAGATTGGGCTGATAGGAAGAATGGGATGCACATCCTGGCCCTTAGGAGATGGATAAATAACCATAAAAGTGCTCTTTAAAGCTCACTTATTAAAACCATTCATTCTTATTAAATAAAAGATTCCATCTGTTTTTACCCAGGTCTTATCATGAACTGATGCAATAATAATTTCCAAGTCAAATTGTATGCAGGAGGTCTAACGTTGCTCTTGTGTTCATCTTTCAGACGCAGATCACTGCAGATTAATTAGCGTGCACATGAAAGTTTAATGCACTATAGTAGATATCCATAATATACAAGTATGAATCGGTGTTTGTATATGTACTGTTTGGTGCACCATATGTAATGTTTGGATGGTTATATTATTATATTACAAGTATAGATTGGTGTGTGTGTGTGTGTGTGTGTGTGTGTGCATATGGTGTATTGGTTATGTATTGGTGGATTCTATTATATTACAAATATGGATTAATATTAGAAGTATGTATGGACTGGAGCGTGATCTGGTGCGCTGCATGTCATTAGTCTCACTCGCAGTCACACCTTAGTGTCTTTATGAGTCACACCTTTGTGTCATTGTGAACCTGAGGGGGTGTTCTAAGCGAGCGCAAAGAAAAGGTGAACAATGGAGACTCTGTTTTTATTTCGAACGTCTTGCAACTCAAGTGCGAATGCTTCTGCGGTGCATGTATAAACTTTGCTTTTTAATTGCTTCCGGGTTCCTGCCTATTCAGTTGCACTAAGAGCACAGACAAAGGGCATTAGAAAGGAGAAATAAAAAAGGACTGCCATCGCTGTCTGATTTGAATAGGTATCTCAGAGACGGATTTGTTTTGCTCCAGGTTATCAACAGGATGGGATGCTGCAATACTAGCAATGAATTGCTGTGTACAGTAGGGCAATGCTAGAATGTAATTACATGCACACACACACACATATACTCATGCCCCGGGGGAGGCTGTGTCCCACTCTGGTCTCATTCCCTGTGTGAAACGGCTTAATGAGTTGCTGTAGTGTGTGGAAACCGAGTCTTATATCAGCAGGCTGGCCATTGCTGAATTAACATGTCGAAGGAACGCTCAACATGTGTTAAGGTCACCTGCAGAGCCTGACACGACTCAGGAGCCGTATGCTATAGGATAAACTTTGCGTCTCTTGTACCCCATGCATGTGTGTGCACACGCTCCAGCTCCTTATCTGTCCTCTAGATTACAGAGACGAGCCTGGCAAATGGTCTTGTAATGATTTGATGCCCCGCATACCTTCCCCTTCTGAAAAGCCAGCTGTTTACTGAACAGATTATTTTCAGGTGGGCCGACTTTAAAGCTGTTTTTTTGTCCTTCTCGGTTGTTTTACTCTCCTTTATTGTTGGGGAATTCAAAGCATGCGACGCTGTAACTCCTTCATCTCTTGGACAGCAGCACAATAGAGCGAGCCACAGATGTGCCTCAGGTATCGCTTGTGCAGGTGTGGCGCTTTTTTTGGAAAAGCCCCAGCAAGTGAAGCACATTTGTGCGAACCATCGTTGAAAAAAAAAAAAAAAAAAAAACGCTCCCTGAAAAAAACAAAAGGCTTGAAGTAATCTATAATTCCGACTTGCTGAGTTTGGAGAAAAGTGGTTTGTTCTTCCACAGACTGCTATTATTCATCCCATCTGTAGGGAATCAATAGTGAATCCACAGCTCTTCTTGAGGTACTAATTAACATACTATTTTGACCAGCAACTGCTCTTTCTGCCAAAGATGTGCGCCTCATTTTCAGAGGGACTACACTGAGAAAATAACTTCTCTCACGCTGGAGATATATATTTATTATGAAAAAAAGGGGGCATGCATTCAGAAGGATACATGGCATTTTGGAGACAGAGATCTTCAGCCGGTACATTAGCAGGGATGATGTGGCCCACTGGGAGTGCTGAATAAGCTCTGGTGGCTTGGAGCACATGTTCTGGCCGACCAAGGGACTCCGCAGACCTGGCATAGGTGCACACTGTTAATACACAGTTACCTCAAGTCTTTCAGAAATATAATCCTAATTCCATGCTGGTCTGATCAGGCAGTGTTTAAAGAGACAGATTTAGGACAGATGTTTTTTTTTTTTTTTTTTTTGCCCACCCAGAGGTACCGATTGGTGCTGTGCCATGTTATTTCTGGTGCCAGTAAAAAACCAGCATGTCTATTAGATTTAAGTCTTGAATTTCTGTTCTGATGTGAGTGCTGGAGTTCTGTGGACAGACTGAATGTCTCTCTCATGGTTTCACTCTTGGAAGCAGTTGGAAGTCCAAAGCTGAGAGAAATGCTTCTCCTTTATTTGCGCAAGAAGGAAACAGAAAGGAATACGCATTTCTGGTCACCTCATATTCTGCCTCCATAACCTCTGTGGCTGAATCTGGTCTTCATGCATTCTTATGGGGTCTTATTTAAGGTTTTTTTCTCTTCTGAATCCAAAAAGGGGCTGGTCTCCATTCCTGAGGAATTTAGCATTAGCATAATTAATACACCTTAGTAGCTGAACATATTGTGATTACAATTATTGGTTAATTTTTACTGTTTTAATGGTGGTTGAACAGTGTTTCATAATTTGTGGGTTTCATAATGGCTTCCAAAAGCAAAAACCCCAACACATTTGTCATTCTAACACAAGCTGTCACACGTCTTTTTTTGTTTGGCTCAGAGGATGACATGTTTAGTTAATGCTTTGATAAACTGCCTCTATTCCTCAGGTTAACCTGACGGATTGATAAACGACTGCTAGGACAAGCGCAAAAAGGTGCTATCTGACCTGAACTAGGTCTTCTTTGATTCTATTAAATAGAGAAAACCAGAAAGAAAGAAAACCTTGATGAGACCTAATGAGAATGAAATCCTGGGTTGGGTTAGCTTAGGTTAGGTATATTAGGTTAGGTTAGCATAGGCATGTTAGATTTGGTCGGGATAGCTTAGGTTAGATTAGGTCTGGTTAGGGTAGGCAGGTTAAGGTTAACTTAGGTTAACTTAGGCAGTTTCGGTTAGATTAGCTTTGCTTAGGCAGGTAAGATTAGGTTAGATTAGGTAGGCTAGGTTATTTTATTTTAGCACAGGCAGGTTAGGTTTGGTAAGGTTAGGCAAGTTAGGTAGGTAAAGTGTGGTTAGGTTGGTTTATCTTAGACAGGTTAGCTTAGGATAGTTAAAGATTAGGTTAGCTTAGCTTAGGCAGGTGAGGTTAGGTTAGATTGGTATATATTAGGTTAGCTTAGGTTAGGTTAGGCTTGGTTTAAGTTTATTGTCAATATCAGAGTACAAGTAAAGAGACATTGAAATGCAGTTAGTATCCAAAAAGTAGTTTAAATAGAATTGAATATTTCAAAACATTAAATAGCACAATATACACTGCCCATGTAAAGGTAAACATCATGGTGCATGTCAGTAAATGCAAATGGAAATGAGGTTAAATCAGATAAATAAGAATAATGGTTCAGTAGCTCGAGGAAGAGGTACAGCATAATGTGTACCATATGATGCAGCAGATATAGTTGTAGGTGCCGATG
This sequence comes from Silurus meridionalis, assembly GCF_014805685.1. Classification (NCBI taxonomy): domain Eukaryota; kingdom Metazoa; phylum Chordata; class Actinopteri; order Siluriformes; family Siluridae; genus Silurus; species Silurus meridionalis. The sequence goes on from NC_060894.1 coordinate 19,425,615, forward strand.
TGTAATTGGCAATGATTGTGCAAATAACAGCTGTTACTGTGTTAAATAAATCAGAATTAGCATTTTTTTCTTGCTGTATCCCAGTTTCAACGAAGAAAGAAGCCACACAGATGGACTGAATCTGACCATCCTCTGAATATAGTCCCTTGTTTGTCGAAGGTGTGAACTGAACCGTTGCGACATGTGTAAAGGGCCGCATGTGTGCATGCATGTGTATTTGCATCTACTGTCAAAACTGTATAGAGCGTTTCCTGATGCATTTCCTTGTTTATATCTGGCTTTCCTGTCGTCTTTAGTCATCTCGGAGTCGTGGCCAAAGACCCACAGGCAGAGGAAGTCATGTAGAACATTAACACGTGCTCCATCTCTCTGGGGTCATCACACCTCCACCCAGAATGCCGCACTTCTCTAAGTGTTTGTCCTCCAGTGAGCCTCCTTGTAGCCCTGGAGATGTTTATAGCGATTGTGAAGGGTTAGGATTTGAATCATGGTTGTGGCAGATAGTCACATTGAGTAATGGAACCACTGAATCATCAAATGTGTTAGCGGCCTAAGGCTAACAGCTGCAATGGCTACGCTGGTCACTTTGTGTATCGCGGAGCACGTTTCTTGCTCATCTAGTCACAGAGTTGTCAATGATTTTGTGTATTTACTTCATCCTAAAGCCTTGCTTCTTGCTAGGAACACAATCACAGAGGTCAAACAAAATGAAAAATCTTGATAATACAGTGTGCTCATGCATGTTAGTTAGTTGCTAACCCGGAAGTGGCTAGCGGCTAACACTAGCGCTATGGATTAAAATATCATTTTATATATTATTCTACCAAGCAGGCATTTTAGTTACAATTTTTTTTTAATGTAAACAGTTGATATTCACAAATGTTATTAATAATAAAAAAGAAATATATATGTATGTATATATATATATATATATATATATATATATATATATATATATATATAATCGGGACATTTAAAGGAAAGCTGAACCTAGCTGCAGGGAGGTCATTAAATAGCTTCCTATTGGCATATTAGACTTTGCTTAACCTCTGGTTTGGTGATGGCCGCTGCCATGGAAACAGCGCTGAAAAAGTATACCGTTTTCAGGAAATCAATAGACTGCTGTAGCTGTAACAACGTGAACTTTTTTGTTTGTTTGATTTTTTTATTTTCATGGCTGTGTTTTTTATAGGCGGTTTGTAAATTACTAATAATCCAGTGAGACCAGTGATTTTTATTAACAGTTTCCTGTTTTTAAGTCTATCTCTCGCTATTCGAGTCTTCTCTGACCATAAATAACTGCCCTCAGGGCGAAACAAACATGACTGTAACGACTTTGGAGGAACCAAACTGGATTATTCTTCCTAGGAGCTGTTTGTTTGGTTATTTCCTAAGTGTTAGTGCTTGAGTTCAGCCATGTCCCACAGCTGGGATGTTGGGAGAAAAGAGAAAAGAGAAAGAGAGAGAGAGAGAGAGAGAGAGAGAGAGAGAGAGAGAGGGAGTGAGAGGAAGAGGGAGTGAGATAAATAGTTTGTCATTCAGCTAGGAGGTCAGTCACTTTACGATGACTGGTTCTCTAAATAAACATTTATTTCTGTAGGAGTTTGTCTGTGGTTTAACAGTTGAAAGGTCCTATGTGCTTTGTAGTGTCTGTTTACTCAGGATTTGCAGTCTCTCAAAGTCCAGTTTGTCCAACTTTGAACGAGGGTTACATGATTTTGCTTTTCTATATGTATACACATGTACGTTTGCCCGCACTAGAAACCGCTGTCGACTTTTGACTGAAGGAATTCAACGAAATGTTTAGAATTTTGCTTAACAGTGAATAGAAATGAGTGTCTTCAGTCAGCCTATGCTAATCTGTGTTAACCATGTTAGCGCATCTGGTTGTATTCTGCCTATAAAATGCGTATGTGTGAATGCTGTGAACGATAGGCTGCTGTTTAATGGCAAAGTCTTGGCAGGGAAACACAATGAGCATTTTTGTACGTTGGCCAACTCGAGCATTTAGCTGCACTGTGAAAATGAATAGGGGGCTGGTAAAGTCATTCGAGAGCGGATCGTCATTTTTTTACCAAACGCCGGTATCGCTAGAGAGCATTTAAGAAGATGGAGTCTGACAACAGATCACCTGAGATTGCCTCCCAGATGAAGTTTTAAACTAGTGAGAAACTTGGCCTGTGTGAAGTATCTCTTGGGATTATGCCAGTGGTCAGAAGCAGCATAGTTCTCACATGAGCCTTATGATCCTATAATCCCTTTTCTCTCTGCCTGCTCTCTACCTGCCAGACACAAGGATTCACATTGGGAGTAACTCGCAGCAACTGGTTTATCTTTTAAGCCACCCTGTCTAAAATCCAGCCTGGCTTTGCTTGTGAGTAAGAGTGAATGCAGACAATGAAAGTGGATGACACAAATGGCCCTTCTCAGGACTGATCTCATTCCGTTAATGCATTTTGCAGTTGCTTACCAGAGTTCAACCACTATGTACAACGAACTATGATGCATAAATTACAATACCGGCATCAGGTACCCATTCAATACTATATCAACATCTGATACACTCTAGTTCTGTTTTGTAAGGCGAGTATTTTTTTTTTCTTGAAAAAATAACCTGTTAAAACATCTATAACCTAAAAGGTTGGCAGAGTTCATTTCTAGCAGCCCACAGCACGGCAACAACTGCTAGCAAGGCAAGTGAACAATGCTAGGCAAGACAAATGCTAGCTTTTATGTTGCTCGTGATGATCATCCAATATACTAGATCGATTATACAATTATACATACAGTATAACAGATACAATTAGGAAACGCAACACGCACTTTTCTTCATTCTCTGCTCGATCCAAGGCAACTGATGTAGCCAGCTCCATTTTTAAATTACTAGCCAACTTTATTAAAATTATGCATGAATATTCAGTAGATACATGCACATTTATATAGAGCTTAAATACTAGATTGGACTTCTTCCTGCTTTATCCAGAAAACAGCTGTTATTAAGGCAGCTCTATCAATATGTATCGGGATTTAACCAGACCTTAAAGCAGGTATTTTCTAAGTCTAGTTGACTCATTATATCATTAATAAGGACTTACAGTCCCATGTCCACATGCCATCAGTCCGTTAGCTTACCCCGAGCAGGTGGGAGTAGCTAAAAACAAATTTTGACAGATTGCTCTGTAACTGCTCATAATTAATTTTACAGCCCGCTTTTGCCCCTCCCTTCGGTCCTAGGAGGCTCCTGACAGCCGGCGTGACATGGCACAGCAGGCTCCACAGGGCCAATTAATGTCCAGGCTTCTCTCAGCACCACCCCCACAATGCTAATGCAGTTGCAGAAAGGATGGATAGCTGCAGCATGCGCGCCACCTCACTGAGTGATTTTTTTTTTTCAAGGTGGATCTGTTTATGTGGCTCATGAAGCTGAAGCTATGTCAGCTCAAAGGTCAAGCCTAAAATGTCAAAATCCAGAGGGATCAAAGGTCACCGATATCCATTTAGCTCCAATGTAAACCTTTTTGCGCTCGTGTCAAGGTGCCTATTGATTGATGAGGTGAAACGGCAATCGATCACCTGCAGGTAGGCAAACACGTGTGTGTGTGTGCACGCTGGTTGGGTCAAACATTCGCCAGATTTCATACAATCACTAAAGTAAACGTTTGCGGAACAAGGGCCTACACTCTGCCATCATAGATCAGACTCATGCATGTCAACACATTATTCAATGTCTTATGTCTTGTAGGAAGGAAGATATCAACTTTGGATAAGGTCAAATTTCTAAATGTGGTAAAGGATTTGCATCTTAAAGTTCAGCAAGCCCCCTACCAAATCCCCCCCACCTACAATCTTCACTCAGTCATTACTGACTGATCAGATAAACAATAGAAGGCTCGAAGGGAAGGCTGAACCCTAATGAACAGCGCTCTCATGAGCGACCGTCTCTGAAAAAGCAGCTGAAATGAAGTTAATTTGCTTTAATACGGCAAACTATTATCAGGTGATAGCGTGATAGCTGTAAGACTCTGGGCTGGCATCCAGTGATAAGTGTGCGTAATGAGGAAATCTGAAAGCTCCACTGGATCAGATAATTGCGTGGAATGGAAGCTGCTCACCCTGTCCCTCTACCTTGACGTTTCAACCCCTAGGAATGTGATGCACCTTTAAAAGCAGTCTCAATATATATATATATATATATATATATATATATATATATATATATATATATATATATATATATATATATACTGTATATAATTTTTTTTCTTTTTTCTCAATGTGGAAATGAAATTAAGGTGCACTTCTATGTTGTCCATACTATCAGCTCAAGTAATGGAAGGAAACATGGCATGCTCAAGGGGTTATTGAATTTAGGAACATAATTCATTCATAATGAGAGTTTCTCATTTATAGCAAGCCAAACAGCTGATATCAGCACACTGAGCTTCTGTATCAATAGAAATCCCACTTCCTGTTTCATATTCATGCAAATCTGACTAGACTCTCGTACGATTCTCAAAGCAGTGCATTGAAAACTCAGAGTAATCATCCTAATGAAATGAAAATTTTTCAGACTTAGAGGGATGGGGGAAAGGTTATTTGCTTTTTCTCTGTTTTCTTCTGCTTTTTTTTTCGTTTGCAGTTGTCGTGGCTGCCTAATTGGGATTGTTAGGAGAATTATAAATCATTTTGTGCTTAAATTTTAGCCTTTGTGTACACCAGGAAGTGATTTGTTTGTTTCATTTGGCTTGAATTCACGAAGAAGACGAGCCGGTCGGGTTCTGGTATCAAGACTGAATGGACAATGTGAACATTGATGGACTTGTGCACAATCTATCATTCGGGAAAAAACATTAGATAGGATAGACATCCAGCTGTGCAGAGCGCACACCTGTTCTGCTTCGATCTCTTCCTCAATCAGATCAAGTTTTACAGTGTCAGGTGTCTGACTGAATGAGCGTTGTTGAGTCGACAGATTTCTGTCAGTGCCTGTCTTTAAACCTTGGCCCTGGGCTAACCTTGTTGCTGTGCCAGGATTTCCAGACGCTTCTCCGCTTAATTAACCAGCAGTTGACCTTGTAATGGAGCTCGTCTTATCAGCGTAAACGCTCGATGCCTATACCCGCACACACTATCTCAACATGTCTAATGAGCAAGAGAGGGAAAGGGAGAGAAAGAAGAAGAGAGATGTGTATTATCAAGAGAGAGTTTATTTTTTTTGGCTTTGGTGCCAAAAGTTACAATGAGCAGATGTGTTAGGCGGCTTAGTTCACTGTATCTAAAAGTATCCCGAATTGTCCAGATCACTCTCACAACGAATGCATCAGAGTGTTATATGAGACACTCTGTTTCTCTTCGTTTCACTTCTGACGGACGGTCTGCTGAGGATTAGACGTGCACATGATCATCTTCAGAATCATCCTCACCATGTGAAACGTGTCCCCAGAGTCTGACATACGGCCAAGTTTCAGTCCAACTTCGTTTCCCTTTAAAGAAAGCAATGCCAAGTGTAATGAGCCAACACCTGGCTAGCCGCCAGACCTTTTTTTATACCCTCACCTCCTCAAACTTTGCTACTTTAGGCTGAATCCTATGCGTTTGTGACCTTCTGAAGTTGAAACCTTACCTCATCAGTGGAAATTGTTCAGGGAGGAGGAGGAGCTGAGGGTAATCTAACGCTAGAGGCTGGTGGATGGAGCGCTCCGACCACTGCCACCACCTCTGACATTTCTCCTCTCAAAAGAACGGGTGCAGGGTAATAATGAACTCGTGTGAGATCCTGGTAAAGGATCAACAGATAATGTGTACAAACCCCACATAGATCCAGGCAAAGATTTTGTTGTCATTATTCTCTCTGATATTTTAAGCCCCCACCTTCATTTCAGTGGCTTGGTTTCTCGGTGCAAGTGTGCTCCAAACAGAAAAGTGAAGATTTGACTATGAATTGTAGTGAAGTTAAAGTAAAAGTCTCCTCCAATGGAAATACTTTAGGAAAGTACAGATACAAAAAAAAGTGACTTATGTAAAGTGACGAATTACATTTACTTCGTTAATGTCCACCACTGTAGTTGACTAGTTAACTGTAGTTCAAACCCCAGTGTTACCAACAGAGACCATGCAAACCTTTGCGCAATCTCTGCATGTTGAAGTCTTAAAGTGCGAAATTGAAGCATTCGACAAGCAACCATGTGAGGAAATGCCACACTGTCACGAGACAGGTTCCTGTTTAGGAGATTGATATTAGCTCAGTGTCTTTAGAAAGTGATCAGGTTCATTATGCAAGTCAAAGACAAAAGCAGTAGATTCTTCACCTCAGTGAGCAAATAGCCATTGTAATTCCTGCGGAGTCCGATCACCAGGTGATCTTTAATTCTCCACACTCTCTTTACACTCTCTTCACTTGAGTATAAGGAGCTAAAAAGGTGAAATTGTTTTGCAGATGTGCAGCTCAGAGGGGATTCTTTGTGGCTTTCGAACAATAGGAGGAGGAGACTTTCGTGAGGATGGGGCAAGGGCTTTTTACGACCTTCCACTCTTAAGAAAGACCAAAGGGATTAGGAAATAATCCCTGCCAGCTAAACTGACTCACAGAGAGGCATAATCCGATCCAGTGCACTATCATGCTAAAATATCTCTTTACAACATTGGGCGTTTTAAATCCGGCGCTGAAACGGACCAGGTCAGGGCTTGCTTTTATTGCGGTTTGACAATGCAATTGTTCATCTGTCATGTCCTGGGCAACATCAACCATTTGAAAGAGAGATCACTTAACTGGAGTCAAAACAAAAAAGATTGACATCTGGTTTAGATATCGCCATAAAGGTATAGTTTTAGGACCATTTACTGTCAGTTTTGATGGACATATTTTAGCTCGAGAGTTGGGGATAAATCAGTATTTAATGAAACGATATGAAGTAAAATGAAAGGTCAAGGCTGCGAGTGTGTTTTTTGATCTTGACAATCGTTCATGTATATAAATCTAAGGAGAAGCTGTCTCTATCTGTGTAATAAATCCAAAGTGTAGACAATTTCGGGTGTAATACAGAGCTAAGACCATGTGAATTTAACCAAAAAAGGTAGTCTTTTTAACGAGATAATAAATGCAGCCCTTTGAATGTTTTTGGCAGCATTTGTCTGGCTCTTAATTTCCACCTCCAAATATTTATATTGTCTTGTAAAATCTGCTCTCGGCCTCCGTTCCACCTCTCCAGTGTTCCATTAATTCCTCTTAGCTGCTTCAGTGTTTCTGTCGCTCGTCCATGTCTTGAAATAGGCTCTGTCTTTCGGAATTGACCGAGCCACTATAAATTTATGGTCCCATTTAATTCCCATTCGGGCCAATACTATCCTGGAGTCTTGCCATTTATCCTGATTCTACCCAGTGTCTTTATGGACATGGCCTGGGTGGCATGCTGTAAAACACATGAGAGACGGAACAGGAACGAAGAAAGTGGTGGTGGTGGTGGTGGTGGTATGGGGGGCTAATGCATAAATGGAATTCCTGCTCATGCTGTTCTTGAAATAGGGTTCATATGTATCATTGGAGCCCTGCACTGTTTTAGACGACCCTTTCCACCGAGGGAAACGAGACGGAAATAGAATAAGCGAAAGCGTTCCATTGTTGAAAGTGACTCAGCAATTAAGGCAGGGACACATACACAATTGATGTATGTAAGCCTACAGACAGGCTCATGTCGAGACTTTCCGAGTAAATACGCTTTTTTTTTCTGACCATGACATTTGAAAATGCGCCCCTTTAATAAGCTGAGCATGACCGGTAGACTTGTTCGGTAGTTCATCATTTACAGCGGTTTATATACACAGATATACAAAAGAAGTGCATTGGGGAAAACTAAGAGGAAGCTGAACTGATTGGATTGTCAATCAGCTTTATAATATCAAAATTGATTTTTTTTCCATATTGCCAGCAGCAGGACACTGCAATAAGGTTGCATTAAAGACACGTCGGTTTGCATTTTAAGCAATGAAAGTCAAAAAAGTCTGCCCAGACACTGAATGCCATTTCTCCTGAAAGGCCCTGTTTTTATAGAAGCTCTGTTTATTTCATGCTCGTTTTTCACATTTTCATCCACAGTTTGGACATTTATCAGTTCCTAACCATAGCCAGCTCTTCCCCATCATTGGCACCTACCAAACAAAGAAGATTGAGACTAGAACATTCTTCTCTATAGATATCTGACTCACAGACAGCCATGGATTACCAGACAAAAGAGCAACGCCACCCTTAGAGCATGGGTTTCCATCCTCGAATGGGTGTGGCATTGTTGGGGTTCAAACTTGTAATGACCTAATGTTAATCCAAACACCTTTTTTTTTTTGTTGACCGAGTTCCATTTGTGTGGCTTATCTAAATTTCAATATACAAAATAGAAATCTTTGTACACATTTATTTTGCATTTTATTCAGATTTTACCCTGATACTCAGACTTTCTGTTTTCTAGCTGTAGCGGCGGCCAGTTCATTTCACGCCTTGGCCTTCAGTGGAGTCAGTCCACCTCTTAATACCATCATTATGACCTATAGAAAGATATAGAAACCATCAATATTATACAGAAACGCAACATAAAAGAGCACTGCATCACAGACAGGGATCTTATGCAGTGAGAATGAATGCCATTACAAAAGCAAGAAACCCAACGAACACGATTCAACAATTCTCCTTTCACTGCAGCCACAGCTGCACTACCCACATGCGTCATTTCTAACAGAAACATCAATAATAACATCATAAAATGAATCGGAGTTTCTGTGCATTTTTTCTGTGCATTACAGTTTGCTTTGGGAATTGAAATGAAGAAAATTGTGTGGTTTTTGCAAATTTTACACCAAAAACAAACACAAAAGTATTATTGGTTGCTGAAAAAGCTTAACAACTGTTTTGTACTGTTTTGGCCGATCTCTCCTTATGATGCACAGCTTTTCTTGGAAAGACCACCTTATAAAATATATGAAAACCCCAGCCAGTGTTTCTGAGAGAGTTTAGGCCAGAGGAGAAGGCCTTGCTGGCCCTGAAGACCTGCCACTTTCTAACTGTGATATTAAATAGTTAGGCACCTTACACACACAGCCATCTATACTCATTCCATCCTCATACCTGTGCGAATAGCAGGCTTTGGCTGACACGTAACTGTAGTTATATAGTTTATAGTCTCCAAAGCAATGTGAGGAATTCTTCCAGCTTTGCTTTCCACTGTACGCCTGTAATACTCTTGACCTTGAATGTAAAATAAAGCCTTTTATTTGCTCTTATTAGATGAGACTATTAACATTCCTTGGCACACCGTTTGACAGGAACATGGACATTAAGCGAGACAAGTATTTTGCTTGCAGGAGCGATACACACACGCTCATGATGACCATGAATATTGCAGCACTCAAGATCAGTCCGTGACTGAAAGGACTTTGATGTTTTTAGCTGAGACTTCGCATATGAGTAGTCATTAAAAGACTTGGCAAAGAACAAGGTGAAGAGGAGGAGAGAGATACAAAAAAAAAAAGCCAGTTCACTCCTCCGCTTTTTATCCTCTTGAGTTTTAACAGCTCTCCTCAATAATGGCCGCCTTCGACCTAGTGCTGAGTGTGCTAGGGCTCTCACTGGTTGTGCTGACTGAGCCATTAAAATCTTTCCCTTAGTTACCAGTGTACTATTTTCTCTTTCTAATCCCCATTCCCATTTGAGAATGCTTCCTGTAAATACTCTTTAGGGAATGAGCTCATGTGCTTTAAATGCTGGGTGCCAGGGGCCTCCTTGAGACCTTTTTAATCGTACTCCTTCCAGGGTTTTGGCGCATTCTCTCCATATGACGCAAAGCCAGTAGGCGTAATCAATTAGCGGTGATGGCGTAACAAGGCAGAGCTTGGTTGATTTGTCTGTGTTTATATCTCCTTGATGCCGAGGACTCACTGAAAGGCTGTCTAAGCGCCAGAGGCTTTTAGACTAAGTCAAATTATTTACCATAAAGTAGGTTGGGATTGTTACCACCATTTTCTGCGAGCCATTCATTGCCTTGTCGACCCAGTAGCTCAGTCCGTGGGTGGGAGGACACTACCATGTGCTTCCTATTAGAATATAAAGCCCTGCCTCTGTATTAAATATACATGAGATAACATTTTTATTTAAAGGCGTTGGAAGGCAACTTACACTTATCTCATTTATACGAGTGACTCAGGCCATGTCTAAACAAATATACTTTTGTTTGAAAATTTTTGTTTGGTCTTGTGTGTCCACACCGAGACGGCGTTTTGCTCATGCGCAGTTCAGGGACGTAATCGTTTTCAAACGACAGTGAGGTGCTGAACGCTTTTAGGCGAAAACTGCGTTTTTCAAATTTATTCGGATTAGTGTAGATGTAGATTGATCTTGTTTAAACAGCTGAGCAGTCGAGAGTTAAGGGTTTTGATCGAGTGCTCAGCAGAGGTGGCGCATGGGGTCTGATCTCACAACCTTTATGTTACCATCTTAATCACTAAGTTACTTCCCTCAACAAGTGTCCCTCAGATTGGATAAATAGGATCCAATAGACCAAGAAAACAGAGTTAATTCTGCTCTCTTGGACCTTAAATTAATAACCTAACAGCTCCTACTGTACGCTAATGCGAATTGCTTGTCCTTCTTTTCTCAGTTCCCAGGAGGTCATGCTTACCACCGTAGTGACAAGCAATCTTATTAAAAAGCACAGCAGCAACAGCACCACCAAGCCAGATCGATTTCTTTCAGGTCATTAAAACTGAATGTTATAATCCAGGATCAAAATAAGTTCAGAATTCCGTGCAAACTGAATTTTTTACAGACAAATGGGATTGTTTTTCATCGCTTTTTTTTTCATACCCATATTTGCGTTTTATGTACAGCTTCAAAAACCTGTCTTCCTGATTCCCGACTATTCCACTTATCGAGGAAGGGAATGAATGAATGAATTAAGGATGAAAGGAATTTATTTATTTATGAATGAATAATTGTAATGAATAACTAAAAATCTTGTGTGTTTCATAAATGCAGCCATTTGTAAAAGTATGCTAAAATAAGAAATATTAAATGTAAAAATGCACACACACATTAATATATATGTATTGTAGCCAAATGAGGTCTAACAAATGTAAACTATTTAATAAAATTGATTCCATTTATTTAATTTTGTTTCATCAATTAAATTTTTGCCTCTTTAGTCGATTACTAAATGTAATCAATATAATAAAATAAGTGTATTCTATACATCTGATTTCTTTTCTTTTTGATTTAATCAACTAGCCATTTTATAAAAAAAAATTAAACTGTTGATTTTCACAAATGTTAATAATATCAAATGACGTTAATAAAAAATCGATAAGCAATTTTATTTTTTTTATTTTTTCCCCCAGTTTGTACCGAAATTGAACCGAACCGTGACTTAAAACCGAGATGCATAACAGCCCATGAATTTTTTGTCACCCCAATGCTAAATTCAGAAATTTAGAGCCACGGGATTTACTGCTCCGAGCCTGTATCATGTTCTCACATAGAGTCAGGGGCATTTGTGTTTGCACATGTTTGTGTAATGTAAATGTGTGTGTGGGTAGGGGCTTGTGTAGGTAGGAGTGGGAGTTAAGGGAATGGGGAATGGATAGATTACACTCGTTCCTCCTCTGAGGCAGTATCAGCACGGTGGACATTGAGAACACAGGTAATCCCTTTGTCGCCCCGGTCTGACATCGCACTTACTCATCCAGGACTGCTCTGATTGGCTGAGCCCAACGGCGGAACACTGTTAGGGCACGCTCCCATCGCCATGGCCAATCCCTCAAGGTGAGATGTGGGTCGGAACATTCCCATCACACAGGGAAGGCGAGCCGACACACAGTTGTGTGCATTGTTTCACGAGTGCTTTTCAAGTGGGCTGTGAACCTCAGCCAAAACCATGTAACATTACGCTCAGGTTTGTCACTGAATGGAACTCTTTAGCGTCAGCTCAACTTTCGCATCTCATTGTGTGCATGTCTATGAGCTTATTTACCTGTTGGGGTTTTTTTACACAAAAGAGGTTGCAGTGTAAGTAAGCCCAAACTGCTGCGGTTGTAATTTTTTAGTGGTTGATACTCCATCTCGTGTAATGTTTACACGCCCCGTCCGAACGCAAGAGCAAATTGTTGGGAGAACTGGATTCTAGACCACCAACCTTGTTCTGCAAAAACGGTGCACCGTGTAATAAAATACATGGCTTTCATGTGGGCATACACACCTATATAACACATATATAAGCTCACAGTAATGGACAAACATGTTTATATTTTAAAGTAGAAGGGGTAAGGATAGATGCACCCATGTGGTCCTAAGAAGGTTAGAAGGGCTGATAGAATCTTCAGTCACTCTTCCTTGCTCTTGAACATGGCCATTGCTTTCTGCATTCTGTTCCACCTATAACATCCTGCTCTCTAGGTTTTAGACTTTGAACACTGCATGTACATAAAGTTCCTTAGAAAAGATTAGCTACACACATTTAGATAATCAGAATTCAAAGGCTCCTAAATGGGAATTTATGCCTCAGGCATAGGCTCCGTATCCATGACGATGGCTGAAGATGTTGTCTGGATAAAGATTCACACCAATTACTCACACTAATTGATGGCCACGGTAATATCTTGAAGCTGTTTAGGTTAAGTGTTGTTAGGGAGTTGATTTTCTTTTTTCCATTTGTCTTGACATCTATTACTACTAATAATAATAACAGGGTTTCTGCAGGGTCTTAAAAAATCCCCCCAAATAATCCAACATGATTAAACAGGTCTTAATTTTCCAATGTCCGTGTAACGCTGCTCTAATGCCTTCAGCATTTTAGTATGTTTTTGTTTGTCTTTTTCCTTGGTTTTGTAGTTCTTTCTTTGGCTAGTCCAAATATAATTCGCTGTATTACGACTGAGACCCACAGCCAATCAGCTTTCTGTTTTTGGCACAGATCTTTCTTGGATTGACAACACAGATGTAAAAACAAATTTTATTTTTAGCTATGGAGAAGTGCGAGTTTAGCTATACTTGGCTTGAAAAGTGAATCGAGGACTCGGTTAAAGCCGGCTGCTAACAACATATTTGTGTCTGTGTTTTTGATGTTGTAATATAAGTCTTAAATTCCATTCTTAATGGTTTAAAAAAGTCATAAATTTGACTTTTGTGAAACCTGAAGTAACCCTGAATAATTATTAACAAGCATCAATTTGGTAACAAATATATTATTAGTATTTTCAGACAATTTTCCCACAATTTTGCTTCATCTATTCTTTGTGAAGCAGCTCCACAGCAATATATTTCTACCACCACCACCAAACCACCACACTTCACTACATAGTATGTACCAGGTTCGTGCCACACCTACTGCTTTCCATTCTTGCCGAAAAAAGTTCATTTTGATCTCATTTGTCAAAATAACATTTTCCTACATCCTAACTGGGTCACTCGTACGCTTTCTGGCAAAATCCACACTTCTCTTTGAGTAATGGCTTCTTTCTTGCCACTCTGGTGCTACGGGGAAAACCCATGCTAATGTAGGCAGGAACATCTTTGCTCTAATTTTAGCTGCCGAACCCTAGCGAGGTAATGGTCGTTCCGTGCAACACTGCTTCCACTTTGTGATTATTGATCTGATAACGACCGGAGGGGCTACGATGAGATCTGTCTAAGGATCTATGACTTTTCATTTTGACCTATGATTCCAAAATGATTAGCACTAACAATTGTAATTAGCGTAACGTATATAAGACGCAGACTCTTTTGTCTCCCAGGACATGTAGCAAGTTATTTCTGTCTTTTTTATGTTATGTTTTTTTGTTTTTTTTTTAAGCCCCCATATTCTCTTGGGTGTAGGAACATTATTAGCATTATGTAAACGTTCCTAGAGCAGTAGTTTTGTCTTGCCGGAAGAACATCATAGAAGCCGGTAAATGATATTATCCGCTATCTGGGTTAAACAGACTTGCTGTTAAAAAAAATGTGACAGTTGCGTTAATGGTGCACAGTTAGGAAGTAGTTCTGTCTAATTATGTCTAATTAAGAAGCAATTGCAGCCTTGTTAGGGAATTAATTTTCATATGTGTAAACTCGGAGCTTGCGGGGGCGGGTTAAATGTTTTTTATGTTCGGGAAAATATCTACGGATGAATTGTCGACGCTGCCTTAGAAAATTCAAAGTTAAAGTGACTCTATATATATATATATATATATATATATATATATATAGAGAGAGAGAGAGAGAGAGAGAGAGAGAGAGAGAGCATCTACCTGTTTGCACATGATTACATGAACGTGCCTGTTTTGGCATTATTTTGGCATATCTGTTTGTGTGTATGCGCTTGTAAGCATGTGTCCCTGAATGCGTGTGTCTGAAGCGTCTTGCTTCGTGTGTATGTGCGCCTGCCGTGTGCATGTGCGAGTGTATGCATTTTTGCGTGTGTGAGTGTAAACTGCTGGTTCTTTGGAGATAAGCCGTGCACTCATTCTCAGCGCAGACAGGCACAGAGGGGCTCACCTGTAGCCGAGAGATACCACCCCTGTGCATGTGTACGCGTTCCCCCACAGGCACGGACCCAACACAATTAAAACAAGGAAGACAGCAAGGCCACTGCTGAGCCAGGTCCCTCCTCCCTCTCCCACAATGCTGGCTACACATTATCTCCTCTCCCCACCTTAATCATAATTCTAAATAAAATATGATGGGTTTTTTTTTCCTTTTTTTTGTTTCAGTTGCATTGCTGCTTTTCTGTCTTCGTCACAAACTTCAGTGTGCTGCGATTTTAAAATGGTATTTATTGGTGATATTTTTTGAGCTAAAAGCACATAATTGACGTCTCGTGAGTCTTTAAGTATGACCCTTTTGCAACATTTGACTAGTTCCCATGAGTGTTACTGCAACTTTTATTTAAAATACAACAACTTAAAGAAGAAGTTAAGGTTAAACATGGTAACAAATCACCAGGTTCTCACAAGGATAAGAAGATAAAGTTGGTGTGTGCATGTGTAAGTGTGCATTCATGTATGAGCCAGTTGGAAGTCTGACTGGAAACATCTGTCTATTGATCTGTTCCTCCTGCCACTGAGCTTTTCCCATCACCCCAGACTTCACATAGCCTTTACACTCAAACACATTTAGCAAATTAACACCTTACAGTCATTAACGATTTTTTTTAACTGTCACTTGAAAGCACTAGCGCTAGCACAGATTGGCCTTTGCCTTTTTAGCGAGTGCTAATTTGGCAGAATTTGCATGTGTGTGTGGTGTGTGTGTGTGTGTGTGTGTGTGTGTGTGTGTGTGTGTATGTTTCTCTGAAAGGAAGCGCTGATAAATGCCAGTAATGGAATAACAGCAGGACTCGGGTCAAGTCTCTGATGGTGTCAGACACGTTTATACAGACACACAAACACACACACATGCATGCACACACACACACACAAGCGTTCACATATGAATTTCAGGTTCTAAGAGGGAGGTCTCTTTTCAGGATTACCCCCTGTCTTATGAGCTATTGAAGTCAAACTTCTTTAGTTGCCAGATATTGACCACTTCCTCAGTCGTGGTCAGTTAGTTCCCTTTGCACAGCCACATTAAAGCCCTGAGCTTTGTGGCTTCCTGCCCCCCAGCACAGTTAAAGCAGGTACAGGGAGGCAAATGGGAGCAATTACCTAGCGGTGGTAATCTTTCCCTCTCTTTTCCTTGCTCTTCCGAGATCATCTGGATGCCGTCTATTATTCAGAGATTCCTTTCACATTGCACAAAGTTTTCTCTCCCAGTGTGGGTTCTTTTTCTATGCGGACATGCACGCACGCACACACACACACACACACACACACACACACACACACACACACACACACACACACACACGTGCATTTAAAGCCCACGATTCGAATTGTATTTGTCCAGCTGTTCGAGCACCTACAACCACCAAAGACGTGTACGGTAACAGCAGTGAAACAGATGGGCCGAGGTTGGAACGAGGTTCTGCTTCAGAGAAACTTAATTTGGGGGGATTTACCTTCTACATATGGGAGCTTTTGCCAAGGTTTACGCTTTCACAGTGAAACAAAGCACTGGTTTTGTGTAAAGGGTCCTGACGACAGTTTTGTGTGAAATATTCGCTTTGCATGCCCGTTATTTTTTTCCATGCCGTTATTCCAGTTGCAAAAAATCTAAACACAATGTTCCAATACACGTTAATCGCTGCCTAGGCTCAGTTCCAGTGGTCATTAATCCTGCTGTAAAGTCTGGATCGAATGCAGTTTTACTGTGTAATTAAAAGGGTTTATAGGCTGAGTACCACTCGGGCTATTCTAAAAAAAAAGTTCCTATAAATAATTAAACAAATACCTACAAATACTATAGCTACTACTATTACTGCTACTGCTACAGCTACTACTACTACTAATAATAATAACAATAATAATGATAATAATAATAGTTGAAATAAAACAAAAACGAATAAAGAATATTTTTTGAATGTTTTTTTATTTTCATAATTTTATATTGTATAAACTATTACTGATCTAAAACCAAAATTCAATGCAATTGAATTTCTTACTCTTATAGTTAATTTGCAAGCATTATCTTTGTGTTAATTTTTATATTATTTTACATTCATTCTTTTGAACTCATTTAATATTTGAGTACTTTACTATGCTTTGATCATGGATTACACCAAACCACAGCTTAATATAATTCACAACAAAGTATTCCGCTAGCTGTTACCTAAACTTATATAACTGTTAATGGAATAATTTTTCACACTTTCCATTATTTAGACATTTTAGGTTTTCAGGTTATAATTTTTATCACAGGGGATCAAATTCATTCTGATACCAAATCCAGGATTTTCCGCTGATTTCATCTTGATATTGGATATCGGAAAAGTGCCAAATACACGGTTGTGTATTCACAAGGTATAATAACAACAGGCACCACACATTGGTAAAGAAAAAAGAATACACCTGATTTACATATGATTATGATCATGTGTTTATTCATGATATCAATTCTTTAAACTAAATAAAATTCTGCTGGTTGATTCTCACATATGAAAATAAAAATCCGTCCACAACTGTTTATCGAGGCCAGGAACTGGCACACACGGAATGACCTGATTATGGTAGTAGCTACACCCTACTATGCATACGCATTCTTGATAGATAGTAATAGATTGCAACACACACACCAGCCTCGGGTGGAGGGACCGGGTAGCAGAGTCGGCAGTTGCCTGGATGGTGATGGATGATGCGCAGGGTTGGGATCCAGAGTCTGGCTGTGTGGAGCCTGGTCCATGTGGGCCTCCGTAGCCGCTACTATTCCAGCGTCATAATTAATCTTCAGAGATGAACCCAGTGTGGCTTCTTGCTGGGAGGAAGCAAAAAAAAAAAAGAAAAGTGCTACCCTCTGCAGCTTTCCTGCTGAATATATATGTGCAACACATGAAAAACCCCTGTGTTCTTCTGCTTGGTAGACTTTTTTGGGGAAAAAGGAAAATAATTTAGCAGCAAATGGCACGTCCGTTAGCACTCAAATAAAACCTATGTGTTTTTTTTTTTTATTGTGTTTTGTCATTTTAGGAATTCACTACCATTTCCTGAAATGAACACAAAAAAGGCTATTGCACAGTTTCAGGATCAAAGGCTTTAATGGAGGTTCTTCTCAAAACCGAGCTTGATTAACAGGGCCGAGGCGCCATCATGCCTCGTCTGGATAAAAGTAGCCTCCTGACTGCAAAAAAACCCCCGAAAGAATACAAAGCCCGCTCAAGAAAAACGAGTCTCCCGTCCCCTCTGCACGGCCCCGCTACTCTGCGATTGCTAGAAAAGGTTTTCTTTGGCACCGATTGCAGCCTTTCTATCCAGACGTTCACGCCAAAAGTCCAGGGAATTCGATACCGTGAATGTAACCTCATGCTCAAGTTAACAAGAGACGTTTTTGTCCTGACTGATTGGCACAAGACAAAAGATCCTCATCTGCAGTAAATCCTCACTCTCTGCCATCCCTTTTATTGTCATTGGCTGTCAACGTGGTCTCGAGGGCCCGTTTTTTTGCCGTCGACGTGTTCGCATTTCATATTCATCACCAAGCTTCATTAAGATGTTTAGCATGATAAAAGAAAAAACAAAAAAATCCATGTAGCCAGGACTAATAAATCAAAAAGATGAGCTACGCACATTCTTGCAGTCTTATCCACCATATCGTGCTTTTCAGTGGAATGTGAGTGGTATTAAAGAGTGACTGTGGGTATGTGCTTGCAAGATCATAAGTATGTGTGTGTGTGTGTGTCTATATGTGTGTAAAAGACAGACATAACTTAATTAATCTAATCGTAAAATGCGAGGAGGCGATGGGTTTGAGTTGACATGATTAATTTGGTGGCTCTTCCGAGCACCTCCAGGCATGTGTGTGTGTGTGTGTGTGTGTGCGTGTGTGTGCGTGTGTGTGCGTGTGTGTGTGTCTGTCGGAAACACGCTCCCTCAGCATTCGGGGGAGGGAGGAGTCCCCAAGACAGTGGGAGGCTTCGTAAATGAGTTTTAGCGATGCGCTTCCAATTAGACCCGCCTTTGTGATAACGGTGGACCTACTGACTGTGCATTGATTGACAGCCGAGACAGGCAGCGCTCTTTTTCCTTTATTTGAGTGTAGTCTGAAACGGCATAACGTGTAATACGCAGAGCTGTAATTAAACAGTGAACGAACGGTGCTCGTGAATGCATTATATAAAGTACATTAACATAATACATAACACTCTCAAATTCAGTAAAAGCAGCAAAATCGGGCCAAAATCTAGAGAGTGTAGATTTTTATCGAACATGGAACACTGGCTGCTGATTGGACATTGATTATTGCAAAAAAAGGGGGGGGGGTTACTTTTTTCAGTCAGTTATCAAGCTGTGAAAATTATTAAATGCAGTATTAATAACGGTATTCGAGCGAGGAGTCATTCTTTTCCTCCGAATGCACCTTTTTATCCTTTACAGCCTCGTGAAAAATAGAATGTCTGAGAAAATAAGCACAAATCAAAGTTGATTCATTTACCTAGGACCTACATTTACCACAGGAAACGAATTTGTTGTTGTGTGCTTGAGTATTTCCTCACTGAGACCAAAAGTACAAGTAAATGGAACTGACCTAGCGCTGCCATTACAGGATTCTCTTACTCATTTAATGAACAAATCCTAATGTGATTAGCTCGATTGTTGAGTTAGCTGGTGTGTTATAGTGTAGGCTAGCTAATAAGAAATTCAGCAGGTTATCCAATATAGCATGGGTTTGCCTATTATATTTGTGTTTTGTTTTTCCGGACCTGAACCATGAAACTAGATATAATCCCAAAGATTAGACACAACAAGCTCAAGGTTGTTTGCTCTCAGGTAGCCATTGCAAATTTGTACCGTGTAGCTAATTCTCATACAAGGGCTACCAGTTTGGGAGTGTGAAGAGCTAATACTTCAAACGTAACACATTTGCATCCCATTACCTCACCAGTTAAGCCTATTGAAGCCTATTGAAGTACTTAGTAGGCCACATTAGAGCAAAGATGTGTTTTACAGCTATAGCTAGCAATTAAATAAATAAATATCCATTCTCTTCAGAATACTGTGTGGACAATAGTACTGTATTTTCACTGCAGAAAGACGTTACAATCATTGCAACATTTCAGCATTCAAAATTCTGTACGCTTTCTTTGAAAACAATGAGACTCCTAGGTTTCCTCTCCGGTGTTGTAATATGGTTAAATACGCGATATTTTGGACACACTATTGCACATCGTCTCTTACTAATTCCTTAATCTCCTGCATTTTCCAGGATCTCGTCTCCGCCAGGAGGACTATCCACCGCGGATTGTGGAGCACCCATCAGACCTGATCGTGTCGAAGGGCGAGCCGGCTACGCTGAACTGTAAGGCCGAGGGCCGTCCAGCACCCACTGTCGAGTGGTATAAAGACGGTGAGCGCGTGGAGACGGACAGGGACAACCCACGCTCGCACCGTATGCTCCTGCCCAGTGGCTCGCTCTTCTTCCTACGCATCGTGCACGGCCGCCGCAGCAAACCCGACGACGGCAGCTACGTGTGTGTGGCCAGGAACTACCTGGGGGAGGCGGTCAGCCACAACGCTTCACTGGAAGTAGCTAGTAAGTGTGGCATGTGTTAAAATTGTTTTGCTTTGCTTTTCTCTCAAGTACTGATGCTTCTAGTTAGGTGGAGGTTGCATACTTAGCACAACAATAGTCGCAAGCAAAGTGTGCAGTGGCCATGTGAATAGTTTAATTTTAATTTCCCAACCTAGGTAGATCTCGGCCTTGGATGAAAGACACTAAGCTTAAAAGAATACTGAAGCAAATGACTGTCTCAATGTAATAACGCATGGACAATAAAAAGGGAATTGTCAGGGCAGGTATATAACACAAATTCCATATTTCTTCAGACGTCTTCAAATGTCTACATCCATTTTTCATCTATAACTAGGTTCTAGTTATCTATTCTCTTCCCTTAAAGCAGTGCAAACAAAAAGTCAATTAGGGATGTAGCAGTTTGGGGGTCAACTTGATTCCTGTGTCTATTAGCTTACACTTTAAAGGCCTGAGATTAAGCCTTGGTTCAACAACAAGTGGCGGTTCTATTACCGAACTAGAGTAGGGAAGCGTAGGGTATTAAAGAGCTTATCCGTCGCTACAAAAAACGATCTACTCCAAACCTCTCCACCTGCCATGTGACCCTCTGCTACAGACGATCCTGTAATGTCCCTTTTTTTAAACCCTAATGTTTCGCTTAATCCTCAGAAGCTGATTTATGACTTTCTGCTGTTTCGTTCCTTTCCTTGCAGCTGTGCGTTTGAAGGGCAGGCAGGAGGATACAGGAATAGGAAGCTCAGAATAGAAAAGAATACAGCGTTGCATTTCGCATGGCTTTTTTGTGTTCTTTTGCTATTAATATGAATCCAATTTTAATTGTATGACTTTTGCTTTCTGTTAAAACCTCTCCTGTGCTAAATGTGGATTTCTACGATATCAGGCTAAGGCTGAAAGAAAATCGAATGGTCTATAACTCCTTCACAAGCTGCAATTACAAACAAGAGCCATGAAGCCTCTCTGCTTTGGGAATAGCTGATAATGCCTGCTGCTTTTTCCTCTTTTACCTTATTAAAGGGAAAAAAATATGACCTCATGCTCTTTCTATGCTTCCACACACATTTGTTGCAGAAATGCGCTGACATTCATGTCTGTGGTTGAGGGCCGTCGTCACTGAACAATCCGCTTTAGAAAATCTCATCGGTTTACGGATATTTTTTTCTTAGTGTGTGCATAATGAATTTACTTAGAGTATGTTCTACCCATCATCTCACTTTTCCTTTTAGGTGCCCCCTGAATGCTAATAAACATGTTCCTAGCTTGTTGAAATGCATTCAAATTTTTATTAATGGACTTGACAGATTTTTGCAGGGCACACACACAGGGTAGGGGCCAAAAATTCTGGGATATTTTAGAGAATTTGATTTAGTACTTTGAATAAACTGAAAGTATAGGAATCCACAAAGTATATTTTCTGGAGAAAGTATTCACGATTTCAACAAATGTGTGACACTGAACATTTTAACTTTAATGTACATGTCCCCTCTATTAAAGCCCCCAAATCCACAAATTGATTTAAACTAACATCATTCTTCATATTTTGCACTAACGTGGAGGCTGTGCTGTTGCTCAAGTGCAGACTAGTGGTGGGTCTTTGATAAACGATTCGTTCATTTGACTCAGTAGAACGAGTAGTTTCAAAGAGTGATTCATTCATTTTTTTACTAGACGCGCATTAGCAAACCACCTCAAAATTTCCGTAGGTTGTGTACAGGAAACAGAATTGAGTAGTTTACCTCTCGACTCTCGATTCTAGTCTGAGACGTTCGTTTTTTTTGTCACGTGATCTCATATATGCTATGCAGCTAATTAAAGGATTAAAAGAAACGAAATGACTCATAAAAAGATTTGTTCATTTTGATAAACGAGATTCAAAGAACCAAGTCACTAAAACGACCCGATTTTCCCATCGCTAAAGCAGACTAGCATTAAAGCAAAAGCAAAAAAATATAAAAAAACATCTAAATGTTCCTAAAATTCCGCTTCTCACTTAATTATTGCTGATGCTAACATATGCTTATTTTTTAATATTACTTTCAGTGTTTTTAAACGCTCCACACATAAGGGTTCCCAGCTACGCTGTTTGGCTTTCATTAACTTCATTACATGAGCTGCCCTGTCTTTAATATATTCACTGCTCACTGTGTGGTCTCCTGCATAAACTCTGAGGAAAAGTGATGGCTTTCTGCAAAGCTTTGTTTTTCTCTCTGTGCCTCCCTTCCTCTACCTCTCTCCTTTTCCCTTCTCCCACTGTCGGCACATTATTAATTCTATGCTTGATTAAATACACTGAAATTAAGTGTGTGGTTAACATAGACGATATAAAGAAAAATTTGCGGATGCCTGAGCATTGGGGTGATTTTTGAACGGCCCATTCTACATTTAGTTACTGTTATAATAACCTCCGGTCTTCTGGGGAGATGTTCCACTAGATTGTGGAGATTTGCGTGATAGGGTGATAGTGATGTCAGGTGATGATATTGTTGAGGTAAAAAGTCCTTGGTCAGCATTTCAAGTTAATTATGTTTAATAGGTTTGAGGTCAGAGCTCTATAGCAGGCTATTCAAGATCTTCCACTTTAACCGATGTATCTTAATGGAGCTGGCTTTGTGCACAGGGGGAAAAAAATCATGCTTGAAACTCTGACATTTCGTCACATATACCGAGTGTTGCAGGGAAACGGGAAATTTTGGAACAAGGAGTTTTCGACCCTGCAATTGTCATCAGCAGTTGTTTGGAGCTAGTGTGACCTTGTTTAGAACCCTTACCATTAGTCATAATGGAGCAGTCGTTACCGGTTAGAACTCCATGATCGTGTCCGGTCTGCTCATGCGATTACAACATTTGTGCGCAATTTCAGCTCGACACATCAATGATGCGTGTTGTCGAACGTCAGGGTGGGGGCACCAGATGATTGTAGCTTGAACAGGCTCAATATTCTCTGGTGTGTGGGCCGTTCCAACACCAACTGGAGACTTCTTTTTTAAGGCTGAGTCCGTTTCTTCAAAATTAGCCAAACCGTCCTAACTGGTAATGATGCAGAAATTTCCTTTGCGCAGCACTCACACTATCACCATACTTGTAAAAGGTTTTACGCTCGTTGCGCACCACTCCACCGCTCCATTATAGCTAATGGCAAGGGGTTCGAAACGAGCTCGCACTGGTTCCGAACGATTGCCGACGCCCCCAAGATCGCCTGGTTCCAAAATTTCCCATTTCCCTACGCCTCCATGTATTATGATATTTATTATAGTAGTCTTCAAACAGTTAAAAAATAAGATGGGAAAATATGAATACACGAATTATGCAATATTAAGGGGAAAAAGTGTAATCTGTAAAATCTGTTCTTTTTTGTATAAAGATGTTTGGGATATCTGCGATATCTGTAGTCTCTTCAACACAACACTGATTTTATGTCACATCACACCGCAATTCCTCTCACAAGCTACGTAGCTTAACTCTATTTCAGTCTTGCTAAATAATTTTGACTTGCTGTGAAATACGTGCTGAACGTGACAGCTGAATATGTTATGATAATATGTACATACGAAGGTGTTAAGGCGTGTGTGTATGTGTGTTTTATGTTGTTAGCTATCGTCTGAAAAGGTGTTTGCATGTCACTAACAGGTGTGGGGGGGGTTTTCTGCTGACACCGTGCTCAGTGATTGGTTAGGGCAGTCATGCAGACTGGTCAACACACTTTCCCCTGAATGACCAAAGACAGGAGGAATTTAGCCAGGGATCTAAGAATAACCCACATGCCAGCTGTGAAGGCAGGTGCCAGCAGGTAATAACCGGAACCCCCGGGTTAGGGGTTGAGTAGAAGTGGACACACGGCACTTTCTCTGTAAAGTGTAAAGTCCCTCTCCCGCAAGGTCTGCGAGGTCGTACAAGTGGCAGCTGGGGGACCGAACAAGGGCAGAGGGAAATCTTTCAAACTTCACAAAAGTGCCTCGGACGCAGTGGCTTTCAGGGTTGAATGCCAGGTCAGCTGACCGATTGATTGATGGATTGTTCTGTCATGTAGTAAAGGCACGTGGCGCTGTCCGGCGTTCATGAGGTCAAACCCGGCGTGCCTGAAACAAACCCTCTCTGTGTCTGGCAGCGAGCGCTCGCACATTCAGTGGTGTTCTCGACCCGATTGGATTTAATGGTCATCATCTGTTGCCCATCCTGTGTTAACTTTTATGCTATTATTGTCTGGGCCAGTTAAAAAAAAAAAAGAATAAAGCATAGAGGAGGGCAGTGTGTCTAGAAGCACGACTTGCTACCCAGCACTGCTCTTTGACCCCAACATTGATGGCGACTGGTCATTTTTACACCTCCACAGGAAATCCCGTTGCTACTAGAATGTGCGCATTGTTCTATCGGCATCATCCTGACCATTTTTTCGGGTGACGGTGACAAATCAGAGAACCAGTAATGAATATCGCTGAAGAACTAGACAACATTTTGGACCGGTTTGGGATTTTAAACATTACCCAATAAAATAATTAGAAGTATTTACAAGCTATATTTTGTATTGAAACTTATCTCACTCAATATTTTAATATGCAGCACAGAAACATTTTAATGGATCATGAATGCTTCATTACAAATACATTTTGTATTGCGTTCAGCTCATCGTTCTTGGTGGCAGCGCTGAGGAGAGGTTCTCCTAGATTCAAGCTAGCAAGAGCTTTTCAGAATTAGTTTTTAGTAGTCTAATGGTACACAAGGTACACGGTTCGGTTCGTACTTCCGTTTTTAAGTCACGGTTCGGTTCAATTGCAGTGCAGTTAGAGGAAAGAAATACAATGCATAAAATTGTCGTTTTTTTTATACGTCATTTATTATTATATCAACAGTTTACTTTTTTTACATTTTAAATATATTGCTTGTTTGGGTTAAATAAAAAAGAATTAAACATGTACATTTATTGAGCAATCGATTAAATAGTCACAAATTAAATTGATTAAATAAAATTAAATAAATGGTAAAATTAAATAAAATATATCATTTGGTTAGTCTAACTAGCACAACGTCTAGAATTTAAACGCAGCGTATACACGGAAGTCCAGAGAGCCAATTAAATTGCAGTCTTCTCTATTTTGAAGCTTGTGCCAAGAAATGTGTACAAAAAATGCAAATGCTCGGTTAGAGGCAGAAGCTACCAGCTGTGTGAAAAGCAAAATAGGAATTAGCGGTCATATAAGAACATTTGTTCGCTATCCTAGTTCAAAATTCCTCCAGGTCCCAACATGAGACAAAGAAATAATCTTGAATGTTTAAGTCATAAAGCTGCTGACTGTATTTTCCTGAGTAAAATTATGTTCGTATTAGAATAAGCAGTGCAGCTTTTATTCGATTCAGTGCCAGTAGCAGTAGAACGGTTGTTCCTTCCATGGATCACTGATTCACAGCAACAATTATCTTCAAAACCCCTGGCACGGTTCATGTCTTATTTTAATGGCGCTCATGAAAAATCACTTGTCGTCGCCATGGCGATGAAACGACGCCCGGGCCAGTCTTTAATTCATTGTTCCAGCTCAGTGCTCTTTTAGCCGAACTGAAATGAATTTGTGGCTTCCGTTGTTGGAAAACGTACGCTAGTTCTGGCTTTTGGAGGCAGCTCCACTTTCGTCGTGCCGACGGAACAAAAAACTAATTGTGTATAATAAAATTCCGTTCAAAAACCCGCTACTTGAACTACCTTTATCAAGTTCACTCGCATGCAGGTGACTTTAAGAGAAGGGATGCTTTATCCTTTGTGAATTGCCTCGCCTGCATGCTAACCTCCCTCTCGAGCTTTAACACGTTGAAGAATGGCGAGCTTCGGGAGTGTTTTTAAGAGCACTCGTTGCTAAAGTAGTGGTTTGACGTAGATAATCCTTCTCTGATTGCACAGGCCCATGCTCCCTGTCTGCATCGTTTTCCTGTGTTTTCCGAGGGCCGCAGCTGTGTAATAAATCTAGGGATAAACCGAGCTCAGCGCTGAACCAGGCTCCACCTGAACACCGGTTTAGGAACAGGCCAGGGGTCTCAAAGATCCGGACAGCTTGGACGCACAAGAAAGAAGAAAAGTGTCTAGAAAGAGCTAGCGGCGGAAAAAGGTCAGAGTCAATAAGCTGTCATTGTTCAGCACCTCTTCTCCGCAATGGCTGTTGCTTTGTTTCATCAGTGCAAAAAACATCCCACAAGTCCTTGAAAATGAAATCAAGCACGGGCCGGCACCAGCTAGATTCATTACGATTCTAGTGTGGCGTGCAGATCAAAAAAAAAGCCCATCACCTGATCTTTGTAGTGATTCCTAAGAGGGAGTTAAAAGCGAGACGTTTTCGGTGGAGACTTGAAACCGTCTTCTAATCAAACTTCCTGATGGCATTTTAAGCAAGCGTTCGGTAGGGGGATGGTCCCTGTGTGTGTAGTGTGTGTGCTTTTAGCTCTCAGGGGATTCAATACCTTCTGCGCTGTCCTTGGAAACAGCTCCGCTTCCTAGGAATGAAATACTCCTCCAGCAAGGATGCAGCCGTTGGGATGGGCTTAGTCAGATTGGTATGTATTTATACAGGAAAGGCATAGGCACGTGTCGGGGAAGAGATAAAGAAACGAGATAGATTGCTGAGTCGAAGGACAGAGCTGAAAACCTCGAGATTGATGTCGATGAAGCAGAGTGCAACGAAAAGAGAGTACGAGAGGGTGAGGAGTAAAAAAAGGGGGAAACTTGGAGAAGAGTCTCTCAGAATAATCGGAATCTGAAGCAGCAAGAGCAACAGGAAGACAAAGAGAGAACTATAACTTGGTTGTCATCCAATAAATGTCAGGCAGGACCGTCAGTGCTTTGAGTGGCCGCCAGACCCGAGCAAACTCTGGCAAAAGAACACATGTGTATTGACCACTTCGAGTTGATTCAATCACCCGCCTTTTTATTGAGGTGAGGGAAGAGTCACGAAGAGCCCGCGCTAAAGGTTACTGGCCGCCGAAGTCGTTCCGAGGCGTTTCAGATTAGCCAAAACAAACAAGTATGTTCATTAAAGGGGTGCACTCTAAAGTTAGTGAGGCCAGTAATTCGGATTAAAGTTCAACCAGAAGTCATTGTGTCACCCTGTGCTAAGCAAGCAATGACTCACAATAAGATAATACGGAAACAGCACACAGAAATAGTCAAGCAATTGCAAAATGTTGTCTTTGTTTTGGGTAAAATACTTGTGTTTGCTGTATATAGACAATATGGGGATGTTAGGGATGAGAATCACAGTGAAATGAGACAACGTGCCTCCAGAACCCTGGTGCTACTTAAAACAACATAAAACTACATACAGAACATTGAGCTACATCCAGAACATAGAGCTACATTACACAACATAGAGCTACATACAGAACATAGAGCTACATACAGAAGATAGAGCTACATACAGAACATAGAGCTACATCACACAACATAGAGCTACATACAGAACATAGAGCTACATCACACAACATAGAGCTACATCACACAACATAGAGCAACATTACACAGCATAGAGCTACATACACAACATTGAGCTACATACAGAACACAGAGCTACATACAGAACATATAGTTACATCACACAACATAGAGCTACATACAGAACACAGAGCTACATACAGAACATATAGCTACATCACACAACATAGAGCTACATACAGAGCATAGAGATACATCACACAACATGGAGCTACATACAGAACATAGAGCTACATCACACAACATTGAGCTACATCACACAACATAGAGCTACATACAGAACATAGAGCTACATCACACACCATAGCGCTACATACAGAACATAGAACTACATCACACAACATTGTGCTACATCAAACAACATAGAGCTACATACAGTACATAGAGCTACATCACACAACATAGAGCTACATACAGAACACAGAGCTACATCACACACCATAGAGCTACATACAGAACATAGAACTACATCACACAACATTGTGCTACATCACACAACATAGAGCTACATATAGAACATAGAGCTACATCACACAACATAGAGCTACATACAGAAAATAGAGCTACACCACACAAAATAGAGCTACACCACCAACATTGAGCTGCATCACACAACATAGAGCTACATACAGAACACAGAGCTACATCACACAGCATAGAGCTACATACAGAACATTGAGCTACATTACACAACATAGAGCTACATACAGAACATAGAGCTACATCACACAACATAGAGCTACATACACAACATTAAGCTACATCACACAACATAGAGCTACATACAGAACACAGAGCAAAGGCCTAAAGTAAGTTGTCCTAGCCACATAAAGTGCATTGTGCAAACAAACAGTGCAGACAGAACAAGACAGTGTAGGACAGATAAAGAGCCGCCAGTAAACCTACTGTATAATATGTTATACGTATTGTATAATACTGCACTGTATAACTTATACTATATATATACTTCTCTAATTCGATAGTCAGGGACTAATTAGAGTCAGTCTCTTAATCTATCAGAATAGATTAGATTTAACCTCATTTTTAATGCACGTTACAGTACAAGGCAAACCAAATACAGTTCGCATCTAACCAGAAGTGCATTGATAGCAGTAAAAAATATTTACATATGTACAGTTTGGTAAAGGCTATGTATATGATAGACATGAATAAATAATGATAAATGAATAAATAATATGAATATAAATAAATGGAAAAGGGATTATATACAATGAGTACAATAATCATGAATAATGCAATAAATGAGATATTGTATACAGTGTTTATAAGTAGGTTATATACATATGTGCAAAATGATATGGAGTGCAAGAAAAGGAGGCTATTATTATTATTATTATTATTATTATTATTATTATTATTATTATTATTATTACTTAATGCTAAATAGTGGGCAAAGTGTAATGGCATTATATTGTAAGATATATAGAGAGCAGGTAGAGTCAATCATGGTCCTGCCCTTTTATTCATCTTGGGCGGAAAAAGTTTCCTCAGAAGCTCATTGGCTAGTTAAGACGAAGCTTGTTTTATAGAGAAATCCCCAAAGAGTTTACCACAGAATCCTAACGGGTCTCCCTGAAGAACGCTTTAGGATTATAGTTTCACCTAAAATGCTTTAATGTCTTTCATTCATGTCTGAACTTCATCATACCGGCAGAAAGCATACAGACGGGGCTTTTTCTTTCTTTTTGTGATGAAATGAATCTGTCCAGTTCAGCTGTCTTCACTCTTCTAATACCATGCTTGTGTATACAGTGTATGGAAGGTTCCTGATCTCTGACCGCAAATTTCCTTTTACTTACTCTCTAAGTGTGTTTTTAGTGCCTTTATATTCCCATATATGAGAATGAGAGGTTTGTGAAAGAATTCCTTTTTTGGGTTCTCTCGTAGTCATTTCACAACCAGGTTGGGTGTATATTTTAATTAACAACGAGTGTGTGTGTGTGTGTGTGTGTGTGTGTGTGTGTGTGTGTGTGTGTGTGTGTGTGGCTGAGTAGAGCTACTGTAGGAGGGATCAGGTTGGTAATAATTTCAGTAATGCTAGGTAAATAAATTCCCACACTTTCCAGAGCTGATATTTGTATCATTGTTAGTTTAGACAGAGACTGAGTAAAAGACAGACAGACAGACAGACAGACAGACACACAGACAGTCAGACGATAGAACAAGTTAGAGGATAGGTAGAAAATGATTCACACAGTGATGACGATAGGTTTAGTCTGTGACTAAGGGAATGAGAGTCACAGTGAAGGAAAAAGAAAAAAAAAGAAAAAAAAAAACAGCCACAACCCTTTTTTTCATCCCTTTTTTTTTACACCCCTACTTTTTTTATTTTATTTTTTGTTTTGTCCTGGTTATGTATCCGATTCTTGTGTTTTCTCATTTTCCAGTGTTTGGACTGCAAATTAGCGACAGCAACAAACAGATTTAATTGGGGAAAGCGTAAAAAAAAAACTGGTGATGCGAAAGCGAGTCAACGGCATCAGCATACGTTTTTTTTCAGGTGGTTTTGTTTCAACTATTGAATTGTGTTTAAATAAAGAACTTCAATAGGAAAATAAAGCAAAAAGGAAGCAGTGAAATGTAAGCAGATATACAGCAAGTGTTAAATAAATGAATAATATGTAGAGAGTTGGGTCTGGGCGTAGGGGGTTTTATAGATGGATATTATGCTGTTTATTGGTAAATGTTCAAATATAATAATTACGTATTTATTAAAAGAATGTATTACATTTTTAGGAACGCGGCTGCTTGTTAAAGAGATTAACTGGAATTGTGGTGTTTTCCTTCTGACCGGTAATCAGTCAAGCTAGTCAAGCAATTTTTTTTGTTATTTGGATAAAATTAGCCTTTCTCTGCCTGCTGAGAAAAAAGGAAAATCCCCAACGCGAGACAGAGGTGAGGCTTTTATGGAGTTGCTCGAGGAAAAGCAGTAGTGCCGTCTGTGTGTCTGGGGAGGGGAAATCTCTCTACCTTCACTACGTTGTTTCCCTCTTTTGTGTTCCCTCATTACCACTTTCCGATTCCGCATAAATATTTAACAACTCGCTCTGTTTTTTTCCGTACACAAATATACGCAAACTCGCACGACTACCTGTGGAGAATCAAGTCACTAACGATCCGGGAGAACCGAGGAACGCTGTGTGGGTTTTCAGCGTCGCACTCGACTGGAAACCGACTTAATGAAAGCAGCGGATCACACACTTGGGCTCCGCTCAGGATGGTGCTTTTGACTGACCGACTGTGTGTGTGTGTGTTGGAATAGTCGCTTTGCCTTTCCTCTTCATTTGTTTGCTCCCACTTGGCTACTGTTATTCATTAAGTCGCATCAAATGAGCTTTAATATGAGGAGCCGATAAAGTCATTAGAACGGGATGGAACAGAAGACTGGGTGTGTATGATTGCGTAAGGGTGAGTGTGTGTGGGTGTTTTTAGCGATCGTCGTTAGCCCGCTATCAGAGAGCGAGGGGTTGTGTTATCAGCCCCTGAGCACAAAAGAAAGGAGGGACGCCGTAATGAGCGCCGGAGCTTTCGCTATTCACGCACCTCTCCCCCTCCTGAAGATGAATGCGCTGCCATTGTGAATAGCGAGTTATCAGCAAGCCGGGAGTTCCTCCGTATTATCCGTGTTAATGTAATTTTAACGTATGTAGAGAAACGCCTTGTCTATGTCTCTTTCCTGCGTTTTTTTTTTTTTACCATGCGCTCCATGTCTTTGGAGCGTAAATTGCTGACAGGCCGAGAATTGTGGGGCACTGGGGAGCAGCTAGCGGTTGTCGGTGAAGAAAGGCTCATGCCTTGCCAATTAAAATTTGATGGGGTAGAGTAGGTCGGTGGACTAAAGAGAAACGAGAAACCCTCGGATTAAGACAGGCCCGCAAAAGAAGCTCCCTTTGATTTGACGTTCCTGTTCAGCGGAGCAAAGTCAAGCAATGGCAATATTTGTCCGTCCGGTGAGCTTCTCGCGCGTGTGCAGGACAGCTCAATCTTTTCTATCCCCTAACTCGATGAAGCCTCAAAAGACACCATCCAGCATGCATTATTGAATTTCCAGCGATGGCCTATTTACTCCCGGTGTGCTCCCAAACCCCAGCAGAGTTACCGAGCAAACGTAATGAGAGTGAGGGTGAAAAATCCCCGCTGTGGGCCAAGCCTCCTGGCCTGTGATCCATCACCAAACAGCCACGTATGCAGCTCTAATTGTTGTGTGTGAGCCTCTCTTAATCCTGCGCTGCCTCCTCTGTCACCAGACCTTATTTATATGCTCAAACCTGCCTCTTTTCTTCACCGGCTCTCTTTCACCAGTCTTACGTCCTCCGCCTCTCTTTCTCTGTGTCTTTACGGGGAAGAATGCATGCCAAGGGGTTGTCGATTGTAGATCTCATGACAGAGAGGAAGCGAGACAGATGTAAAGAGGTGGAGGATGAAAAAAAGGCAAACGGTTATGACAATACAGAGTGTGTTCTTGAGCTCTTGGTCAGCATTATCAAGTCAGACAGAAAGCCGGAGCCTCCTCCTGATCGAGGCCGGTAATTCCATTGTGGGAAATGTTCAGTACACAAAAGAGGTCCTGTAATACATGCTGATATCTATGCTAACATGTTCCTCAGCTCCCTCAACTCTACTGCAGCACTGTAGAGATTAGCGTGCAGGGGGACAGAGTGGACTCTTGTGTTTGTAATCAGCTCTGATTGAGTCTGTCTCTCTCCGGCAGTAAAAAGGCAGAGCAACAGAGCCCTGGAGGATTTTTTTTTTTTTTTTTGAGGATTTACTTATTCTGTTATCAAACTCTCCAAGTTCTGCCATCAAACGACCAGCAGTGCACTCATACAGTCCTGTCTGGAAAGATATTCGACAGCCCCAGTTGTAGACTAAGCAGAGGGTGAACAGCATTTCATGTATGTATTGTTGTCCTCATTTGGCAGGTTTGTTAGCGGTTCGTTTTCTCTGGTTAATTTGCCGATAAGGCTGGTGAGGTGGGGTTAGAGTTTGACTGGAGATGCAGCTATTGATTTTTGCAAGACGCTTTTTATCCAGAGATCAAATCGAGTCAAAAAAACAGAGCTTGAACTACATACAAAGAGAGGGTTTTGTAAGTGTCCACTGTGGATCTATAACTCTTCTGATCGCTAAGCTACTCTTCCTCTACTCTTCCTACACTTTATCCTCTTCCTTTTAGGGATGTGCATCTCCATAACTGATTCTGAGTTGCATCTCGATGCATAGCCAACGATATGATCCAAACTTTTTGTGTGGCTAAATTTTGCTGAGATTCTGAATTCTGCCATGATGTAATTATAGTAGCAGTTGCTTCAATTTCGAATTAAAGGCGATTGAAGACTAGAGGATGGCTCTCCTTACTAAAATGAAATCGGAAGAATTATTAATTACAATGTAAACACGCTGCACATTTATTTTGCAAAAAAAAAAAACCATTAACTAGCTAGCTAGCTAATGTAAGATTTTCTCACAAATTGCATCAATGCATGCGTTTCCATAACGACCATGTTCTGGTGTAGAAAATGAGGTAAATGTAAATAAAATAATCCAGATATAAATTTGCTAACAAAGTCACCGTCAATAATTTTATTTCATGGGAGCAACAATGGAGATTGTTTGGAGACGATCTGTCCATCAGGACACGGCTTTGAACAGGCGTCGGAATGACGTGCTAGGAAAGGAGAGCATGTCTTACACGTCCATGCTCCCTAATTCCTTGACGTTGACGGCTGTATGTTTGCTGAAGGGTTAAGTTTAACCATGCGCTATCCGTCACCGCTTCCTTCCTCTCCACCCCTCCAAACCCCCCACTCTGCTCGTCTTTGCTCTCTCGGTAAAAACTCGGGCAAGGTTGCACCTTATCAGCCTCGCCAGGTCAAAGGTCATCAGCGCTCCCTTCAGTCACGGGCGTCCCCCGTGAACCGTAGCGCGCAGGTGGTCCGTTGTCAGACGGGCTCATCTTGTTGACTCGGCTTTCATCTCTGAGCCAACAGAGCAGACTTCGAGGGTGACGGCATCCAAATCTGCTCATGGGATTGATACGGGATGCGCCGCCATGCTGGTGCTTTTGTTCTCCGACAGAGAAGAGTGCAGAAAGACACACACATTTACACACATGTAAACCCCCTGTTGGGATATTGTTTTAGAAATACTGACAGCAATGGGCGTTCAGGTCGTACAGCCTGTCATTAAGGTTATCAAATGCACTTCTATGATCAAGCAGGCAGGCAATTAAATACTTACCATGCCATCGAAAGTGCTTTTCAGTGCTCTCTATGGTGCAACTCAGACGCCTAAATTACGGCGGAAGTGTTGAGGCTGGAGGTAAAGGAAAAAAAAAATCACAATTTGTAAGAGTACTTCTTTTTTTAATGTGACATTCATTTATGTGCGCATTGTTAACTTTGGAAATTGGATCACAGGCTCTCGACAAGCTCCAAAACAAACGCATTATGACACTTGAGAAGCGCGTGCATGGGCAGGGCTCGGAGCCAGACCGGCTTGGGGTTTTTTTTCCACGTAATGATGAGTAGAGAGGTCCTTACGCAACACACCTCAAATTTGCAGTTCGATTCAGAGCTGTGTTTAGCATGAGTATTGACCTTTAGGCCAGAGGATGAAGGAACCAGTGATCATGCAATGCCGTGCTGGCAAACATGAAGGCCTCGGATGAAAGGAACTGTCACAGTACAATCAACACATTAGCAGAGCTGGGGGGATTATTGAGGAATGCGGTGATACCAGGAAGTACAGCTCACCTGTTAGGTGTGTAGCACGGACATGTTCATCCTTTTCTTTTCTTTTCTTTTCTACTATTTTTTTGTTTTCTTGCTTCCCGTGTTTTTTATTAGTTTATTGGGGTTTACTTTTTTCAACATTTTGCTCTTGGTTTTCACTCCAAGCTTGGTGTAATCAGGATTGAGGGATGATTACGAACCCTCAGGTCTTCCACGACTATAGAGAGCGAGCAGCTGAACAATAAGAGCAGCCGAACAATAAAAAAGAGAGCAAGAGTTTGGCATTATTGGAATCGCTTCCTCTTTCACACAGAAGCTACAGTTATTGAGTTCGCTTTGCACTTCGCCCCTCTTGGCAGACTTCTCGTGCTTCCATCCAGGGCTCTTTTGTTTTTAAATGTTTTTATCTTGAAATCCTCTGCATCTTCAAAAAGTTGAGAAACAGCACAGCATCGTTTCTAAAAGGGTGCCATGCCTTCTGAATGCAGAAGAAGGAAGTCTGGTAATAGCAGGTGTGACTGCATGTCTGCAGACTGTATTTTGAAGCTTAAGGGATTCTCAATCTGTTATTTAAGCTCAGCACGTATCTAAGCCAAGACCGATACATATCAAGTGTCATGAGAAGCTGAAAGGAGTTGCTGAAATGTGTGCATGAGTGTGTGTATGTGTGGTGACTTGAGAAAGAGGTCATCTTGCACCTCAGTAGTCCTATCCTGCTACACACCAGGGTGGCTGAATGGGATTTTGACAGCTCTCTGAGTGACAACAGCTATATCAGCTTAGTGCAGGGTTTCACTGGCTGGAGGCAGAGAACGTATTGGACGTACGTATCAGTTTCCAGCAAAATGTGTGTTGTTGGGCATGTGCTAATAATCGGTTACACAATACACAGATTTCCATCATGCACAGTAGGTATATCAGGGATGCATTAAAATACCATTAACGCCCTCGAGGGAGGATTTGGGGTCTGCTTTCGATCCGAAAACTTTTCTGATCATGTCCCTGAAGGGTTACCATTAAATTAGGGGCTTTGGGTGGTCAGTTCCCATCACCGTGATGCTCCTATGAGTCAAGAGGCAGCTGCCTGGGGACTCAGCATTTGTTTGTGCAACATGTACACACTACTGAAAAAAATCTGTATCAAATTGAAGGCAACATGAGACATGACTTATGGGTGAGATATTTTATGAATATTCGAAACGTAAAAGAAACATTCATAGGCATCATGTTTGTGACATCATTCACCCTAAAGCTAATTCTTCCATGTAATTGAATAAGTGAAGTGTATGAATAAGTGAAGAAAAATGGAACGAGTAACTATAGTGTAGTTCAGTAACTGAAGTCGCAATCAAACTGGAGAATGCGTTCAACAAACTGGAGAACCTGCTAATTAAACTAGCAAACCTACTCATCAAACTGGAGAGCGTGTTCATCAAAATGGAGAATCTACTCATCATACTGGAGAAGCTATTCATCGCTCTACAAACTGCAAAACAGGCTTATTAAACTATAGAACCTATCCATCAAATGGGAGAACCTGCTTATTAAACTTTAGCATTTGCTCAGTAAACTGGAGAACATCCTCACCAAACTTGTGAACTCACTCATCAAACTGGAGAATGTGTTTATCAAAATGGAACACCTACTAATCAAACTGGAGAACCTACTCATGAAACTGGAGAACCTACTCATGAAACTGGAGAACCTACTCATCAGTCATAAAACTGCAGAACCTGCTCATCAAACTAGAGAACATCCTCATCAAACTGGATAATGTGCTCATCAAACTGGAGAACCTACTAATCAAACTGGAGAACCTACTCATCAAACTGGAGAACTTATTTATCAGTCATCAAACTGCAAAAGCTGCTCATCAAACTAGAGAACCTATTCATCAGTCATCAAACTGGAGAACCTATTTATCAAACTGGAGAACCTACTCATCATACTAGAAAACCTACTCATCAGTCATCAAACTGGAGAACCTACTCATCAAACTGGAGAACCTACTCATCACTTATCAAACTGGAGAACCTACTCATCACTCATCAAACTGGAGTACCTACTCAATACTCATCAAACTAGAAAACCTACTCATCAGTCATCAAACTGGAGAACCTACTCATCAAAATGGAGAACCTGCTCATCACTCATCAAACTGAAGAACCTACTCATCCGTCATCAAACTGGATAATGTGCTTATCAAAATGGAGAAGCTACTCATCAAACTGTTGAACATCAGAATGCACTTAATTAAATTGATGATTTGCTGTGTGTCTGAACCAAAGAAATAAAAGTGCATCTGTAGCATATTGAATTACATCACATTCTGTTTCTTCCATTGTGAATGCATCGTAAAAGGATTAAATCGTATCACATCTGTAGCTGCTTCATATGTATCTTTAATCTATCGTAGCATTGTACATTAATATATATAAATATATACACAGTTTGTGTGTGTACTTGCTAAACCCCCTTGTTATTTCGAACACTTCAGTTATTTCTGTCAGTGCATTTCTGCATCGCCGTGTTGGTCCACGAATTGAGATGTTTGCTAGAGGAAAACCGATGAGGCCTGAAGAGTGAAAGCTGAACGGCGTTCAGATCACAGCATGAAATCAATACAGAATAGTCAGTTAGCCTGCGCTTGATGATACCCTAATGCGATAGGTCTGACTTCGCCGATCGAGAAAACAAGAGGATTTTCATCTCGGCAGCTCCCCAAGACGAAAAAGCGAAGACGCCGATATTTCTGGACATGGGGAGGGGGTCTGAACCTTTTAGGAAAGCAGTGGGGGGAGAGGGGTGGACGGTGGGGCTTGTCAGAGACCAGCTTGGTAATTAGCGCTACTGCCGTCCCAGTTCTTTTGTTCCTGGCACCTCTTTCATATGCCAGGCGGTACATGTGTGCTCGCGTGTGCTTGTGCGTATGCCGAAGGGAGATGAATAGTGCAGGTTTCCAATGAAGCTCCCGCTCCGCTTTTCCTTGTTTTTTTCTTCCCCCGTCTTCGTCTCAGAGGAGTACTTTGTTCTGCTTAGTTTGGGTTTGTTGGACCCGATGCTAATGATTCTTAATTGAAAGATTTGGCAGGCAGGTGATTCGGAGTCTTTCGGAGGCACGTACTGTAATAGTGCAACGGAAAAGAAATCCATTGTCAAAAAAAACCCCAAAACCCTTTTCCCACTTACAGTGCACACACACACACACACACACACACACACACACACACACACACACACACACACACACATACACATATATGCAAGCATATTTATGCACACTGCTTGTTTGGCCTTCACTGTCCAGCGATGTGTCCCTGAGGAGTGTAGAGATACAGAAGCCTGCGGATATAGACTTGCAAACCCCCTGGTGTGTAATGCAAAGAGAGACGGCCAAACTGTGGGGTTTCGGTGTCTGTGTGCATGTGTGTGTGTGTGTGTGTGTGTGTGTGTGTGTGTGTGTGTGTGTGTGCTTATTGGCTGTGTAGACATTGATAATTCATATTCAGTCGTTTTTTTTGTTTGCCCAGCAGCTTTACAGCTCTCCTTTTGCAAGCCCCCTCCTTAGCACACACACACACACACACACACACACACACACACCCACGCCCACACACACACACACACACACCCTCCTCCTTGTATTTCAGAGCCTCCTCCTGCATGGGTAAAAGCACTGAATGGAATATCTACTAACTAGCATAACCTTAAGGTCCTGAGTGTGTGGGTGTGTATATGTGAATAGGAGGGTGTGGGGATAAAATGGGGAACGGAGGGTGGGTGTTTGTGTGTGCTGGTGTGTTCATGAGTGCATTTGATTATATGGAAGTGTGTGCTAGTCAGCCAGCAAAGTGGCAGAACGCGCCAGAGTGAACGGTGGAGATGAGCGGCGAAGGGTTCGGGGGTTGAATTGTAGAGTGCCATTAGAGTAATTTGGTGTAATCTGTCTGTCGTTCTTTGTGTCGAGATTAGGACGTGTCACACAGGATCCAGCATGAACCTGGCGGAATGCTAAAAAGTGCTAATTTCCACTGAAAAAAGAGTTTACCTTTTACAAACAAACACCTCCCGAACTGCACCAGAACGAACAGGCGACGTTTACTTCCAGCTAAATCGTGTGTCCTGATGTTTAATTACTCTTTTTTTTCCTGCTTTCCTGAGCAACTCGTCCATTAAACAGAACAAAAACACCGTTTGCGAGAAACCGTCCACGTGAAATCGACGTATAATCAGACCATGAATGAAACCATTTCAGTCCATCTGGGTTGTTTTTGAAGTAATAAAACGGAACGTTTATTGACCCGCGATGCAGTTCGGCGCACCGTCAAAGCCCACGTTGCGCTGAATTCATTCCAAGAGAGCAATTTGTACAGCATAGTTTCAAACACTGAAGTAAACATTAATACTTTCCATTAACTCTTTGCAATATTATTTAGGTTTTTATCCTATTTCTGTCAACAAGTTCATATCGTTCTAATTGGGTCATGGTGCAAATTTTTCCTCGCATCCGCGGCGAATATCTTACACCTTCATATCTGTGTGTATTTAAGCGCAGATTTATGCACGTCACGTAAAAGCCCTTTGCGCATATCAGACCGTATTCCTTGCGTTCGCCGAATCCCGCAGCCTGTAATGACTTTCTTTACATTGCTATTGATTTCGGATTTCCATCAGAGCGGTTCCCGTATTAATGCCTGCCAAATGCTTCATTGCATTATGAGCACCGGGTCGATACCTTGATAATTTGATGCATGGAAAAGAATATTAGCACTGCAGCTTATGAAGAACTCTTTGATTTGATGTCCTAGAGCTCTTCATTATCTCTCTTTTTTCCACTTTTCCATCCTACCCTTCCTTAGCTTCCATGGTTATTGTACTACTGTACTGCATCTGTTGCTTAGGGCCAAGTATTTGCTTCATTGATTCGGGTCCACTGGCATTCCAGAGGATTCCAGGCCGTGTCTCCTTCTCCTTCTTTTAGAGGAGCAAACAAAGAGAGTGAAAGTAGCCATGGGTAGAGAACTTTACATTGACGAGAATGCGAGATAGCGCGCTGATCTAAGAACATCTCAGGATGTTTACCTAGACGTGATGAATGAAATTCGCCTCGTCTGGAAGATAAACCCGATTCCTTCAGATCCACATCACCGGTATTACTTCCCCGTTGCAGCCGCAAGAATGTGTGGAACAGGTTTCTCTGCTCTCCCTGTTTGCCCTCTACAGATTTCTATAAAGAGAGAAAAAGAGAGAGAGTGTCATTAGCATGGAAACGGCAGTGTCTCCTGTTTGCTTAGGGATTGTGAGATATGAGGACTGGGTTGATGGCCTTTACTGTGAAACGCTAGTAATTATCGGTCCCCGTTCCCTCCTGTGCTTTCCACCAAGCGCCTCGGCCTTCTCTGATGTTTTAATTCAGGCCTTTTATTAAGCAATTTGTGCCTGCAGTAGCCTTGAGAGAGCTTAAGGAATTCAGGAAGATAAAGAGAATTATTTTTCCTTTTTTTTTTTTTTTTGCAAGGAGGGAGGGAGTGCACCTGTGTCTGTGTGAAAGCGGGCAACCATGTTGTGTTTTCTCAAAACAATAAGACTCGACTATTATTCTGCTTCTTGCCTTAACTAGGTTACTGGCACACAATGGCTATAATTGACCCAGTTAGATTTATACTAACTGCCAGAGGTCTAGACCTGCTTTTGGCTGCTTTTTACAAGATTTAACAATTATAAAAAAAAAGGCAAACATAAAATATCACGCAGATATGCTACAATTTCCGAACAACCAGATTCAACATTGGTTTGGTGACCGAATAACAAAACAGACGCCCAGTCCAAGGTGACTGATTATTTGAAAGCTGTGGAGCTTTTAAGCAGTTACAGCCTTGAAAAACGACTTTGAAACAACGTCCTCCAATTCACTGTTGATGTACCCATTATTACCACCAACCAAACACTCCTGCTGCATTCAGCCTTTTGAACGATTGGCTGTGCGGTGTGTTCTACCTCAGCAAAAATCACTATATGGTATATGCAAATACATCTAACAATGTCGAAAAATATAAACCACGCATGGTTTCTACAGCAGGCAGAGGTGTAAACAGTACCTGAAAATCATACTTGAGTATAAATGCCTCACTGCAAAAACGTACTCTATTACAAGTTAAAACATCGCTAGTTTAAATACGACTTAAGTAAAAGTCGTTGAGTATCTGATTTGAACAGTACTTTAGTATTTGACTCATAATGAACGTAGGCTCAGATATGCACTAGTCCTCGAACACCAAGACACCCAAAAATACCCAAAACTTTTGATTTTGTGGTTTTATTTCCTAAAATACAACTCAAATTGTAGCCTCTTCAACATGCCAGAATGAAAAAAAGATTAAACAAGGCAGTCAGTTAGTCAAAAAAAAAAAAAAAAAAGACGTTAGTAAAGCAATCTTTCAAATAGAGGGATCTTCAATTAACAAATACAATTATAGTATCATGTCAAAAAGTAGAACCGTTAGTAGTCAATGGACAAATAAAATGAAAGTATATCATTTTAGCTAAAGAATCCGAGGTGATAGCTTAGTGCTTAAGGCATTGGACTTTGCATCCGAACGTCATGAGTTCAAGTCCAAGCCACACCAAGCTGCCACTCCTGGGTCCTGCTCAGAGCCGACTGTGATTTGGTGCTGGTTCTCAAAGTTTTTGGATTTTATTTAAGCTCTTTTTTTGGACTGAAAATGAGGACAGCAGCTGAAAAAGGTGGTCACAGGCAGCTGATGTGGATAGTGGAGTGTTAATGGCATCTTCAACAGGGGTGCAAAACGTAATTAGTAAAGAGTAAAAAGTACATATATTAAATCATAAATGTAGTTGAGAAGAGAGTAAAACTAGGAACTAGCTAACAAATTACTTAAGTACAATAAGGAAGTACATTCACTCAAAAGATTAACACCACTGGCAGCAGGAAAACATCAGTTTCTCCAAAGGTTTAGTTGTTTAGTCTGTGGAGGATTTGCAAAGGTGCAAAATGATTGGCTGAGCAGGTGTAACAGGCGTTCCTATTAAAGTCATAGGTGATTGTGTAGATTTTATATATATATATATATATATATATATATATATATATATATATATATATACAGGAGTGCAGAATTATTAGGCAAATGAGTATTTTGACCACATCATCCTCGTTATGCATGTTGTCTTACTCCAAGCTGTATAGGCTGGAAAGCCTACTACCAATTAAGCATATTAGGTGATGTGCATCTCTGTAATGAGAAGGGGTGTGGTCTAATGACATCAACACCCTATATCAGGTGTGCATAATTATTAGGCAACTTCCTTTCCTTTGGCAAAATGGGTCAAAAGAAGGACTTGACAGGCTCAGAAAAGTCAAAAATAGTGAGATATATTGCAGAGGGATGCAGCAGTCTTAAAATAGCCAAGCTTCTGAAGCGTGATCATCGAACAATCAAGCGTTTCATTCAAAATAGTCGACAGGGTCGCAAGAAGCGTGTGGAAAAACCAAGGCGCAAAATAACTGCCCGTGAACTGAGAAAAGTCAAGCGTGCAGCTGCCAAGATGCCACTTGCCACCAGTTTGGCCATATTTCAGAGCTGCAACATCACTGAGTGCCCAAAAGCACAAGGTGTGCAATACTCAGAGACATGGCCAAGGTAAGAAAGGCAGAAAGTCGACCACCACTGAACAAGACACACAAGCTGAAACGTCAAGACTGGGCCAAGAAATATCTCAAGACTGATTTTTCTAAGGTTTTATGGACTGATGAAATGAGAGTGAGTCTTGATGGGCCAGATGGATGGGCCCGTGGCTGGATTGGTAAAGGGCAGAGAGCTCCAGTCCGACTCAGACGCCAGCAAGGTGGAGGTGGAGTACTGGTTTGGGCTGGTATCATCAAAGATGAGCTTGTGGGGCCTTTTCGGGTTGAGGATGGAGTCAAGCTGAACTCCCAGTCCTACTGCCAGTTTCTGGAAGACACCTTCTTCAAGCAGTGGTACAGGAAGAAGTCTGCATCCTTCAAGAAAAACATGATTTTCATGCAGGACAATGCTCCATCACACACGCCCAAGTACTCACAGCGTGGCTGGCAAGAAAGGGTATAAAAGAAGAAAATCTAATGATATGGCCTCCTTGTTCACCTGATCTGAACCCCATTGAGAACCTGTGGTCCATCATCAAATGTGCGATTTACAAGGAGGGAAAACAGTACACCTCTCTGAACAGTGTCTGGGAGGCTGTGGTTGCTGCTGCACGCAATGTTGATGGTGAACAGATCAAAACACTGACAGAATCCATGGATGGCAGGCTTTTGAGTGTCCTTGCAAAGAAAGGTGGCTATATTGGTCACTGATTTGTTTTTGTTTGGTTTTGAATGTCAGAAATGTATATTTGTGAATGTTGAGATGTTATATTGGTTTCACTGGTAAAAATAAATAACTGAAATGGGTATGAATTTGTTTTTGTTGTTGCCTAATAATTATGCACAGTAATAGTCACCTGCACACACAGATATCCCCCTAAAATAGCTAAAACTAAAAACTACTTCCAAAAATATTCAGCTTTGATATTAATGAGTTTTTTGTGTTCATTGAGAACATGGTTGTTGTTCAAATTAAATCCTCAAATAAAATTAATCCTCAAAAATACAACTTGCCTAATAATTCTGCACTCCCTGTATATATATATATATATATATATATATATATACTGGACTGGGAAAGCTCAGAGTCGGTCCTACACGATTCCTGACACTAACACTGTCACCTTTAACCTTATCCGGTCCACATCACCCCTTACTACTGTCCCGAGACATGCTGCATATTGCTGCCAATCATTTGACGCTGGCAGCCCAGTGATGCTAAGTCAGAGTGTTGATGTGTAGCTTTTACACTGCTGTAGCTCAGTGAAAGCACAGCGACACTTCAGCTTGACATTGCTCAGTAAAAAAAAAAAAAAAAAACACTATTCAGGCGCACAAGACAAAGACCATTGATCACGTGTGCGAAATGGAACGAGAGAGATGGCATGGTGGACCAGAAAAGCCGAGTTTTCTTATTTCCCGGTGAGAAGAAATTCTTCGGCAACCAGCAGGCATCCGTTCTTTGTGGAAAGAGAAAAAAACGACATCATTACACACCAATTTAAATCCAATTTATTTTTTTTTTGTCGCTGCTCACCACCGTTTACTCTCCATCTATTGTGGAGTGTGTGTGTGGGGGGGTGTCTTTCTTTGGTTTGTCTTTCTTTTCCCAGGTAAATATTTCTGACCTTTCATTTGCACACTCACACCAGGCTGTCAAGATCCTTTCAAATGCATCCAAATTGTAACTATGTAACGATTCAACAATGAGCAAATAATTCCGTGGGTTTATTTATTTATTTATTTTTATTATTTTTTCAAGAAATAAAAATCACGGTTTTAGCTGTAATTACACTTAGTAATATCGGCTTTAAATTCATATTTGCTACTAATATAAGTGGCAATTTCTACTATTTTAATCCATGAACAGGGCATTTGATTTATTTATACTATGCTCCCCACATACATTTTTTGAGAAGGGTGCTAACTTCATAGTTAAGGCATTGAACTTTGGATTCGAAGGTCATGAATTCAAATCCCACACTAAGCTGCTACTTCTGGGCCCCTGAACAAGGCCCTTAACCCCATAGCTTCTCAGTTGTATGATTGAGATAAATATAAGTAGCTCAGAATAATAAAATAGTGTAAATGTTGTCTTAAAACCTATATAGTGCAGTATGTGGGCAATGGAACACCATTTAGAACTCATGTGCATACGTACGTTTGTATCTAATTATTTAGAGACCCATTAGAATATAGATTATTCCGCTAAACATTTAGGAACTTAGCAATTCTGTGTAAAATTCAAGGATCAGTAGTTAAGGCTTTGGGTTGCTGATCTGAAGGTTGTGGTTTAAGCCCCAATA
The DNA here is from genome assembly GCF_014805685.1 of Silurus meridionalis. Classification (NCBI taxonomy): domain Eukaryota; kingdom Metazoa; phylum Chordata; class Actinopteri; order Siluriformes; family Siluridae; genus Silurus; species Silurus meridionalis. The sequence goes on from NC_060894.1 coordinate 19,469,923, forward strand.
TCACCAAGCTGCCACTCTTGGGGCCCTTGAGCAAGGCCCTTAACCCTCTGCGCTCCAGGGGTGCTGTATCATGGCCGACCTTGTGCTCTGACCCCAGCTTCCAGTGCGAAGAAAGTTTGTTTTAAAAAAAAAGTATGTGATATGTACAAAGCACCTTTCTTTTCTTTTTTCTTTTCTTTTCTTTTCTTTTCTTTTCTTTTAAAAATTCAGCATCAGTTGCTATTGCTCTCAGGCATACTCATCCCCAAAGCGCAGTGCACTGTGAAAGCAGAGCAACATTCCCCAATTGCCTTAATTAGACCCCCACTGACCATCTCGTGCTAATTAGAGGAGGTGTAATTAAACAGTGAATCTGCTCCGGTCAGATCGCTTAAATACTCCTGGCCCCTGTGTGGCCACGTATTAATCAATTTCTCCTGGATTTTAATTGTATAAGGGTGCGGGTGCGCCTCTGTTTATCCTCCGGTGTTTGTGCATCAATCTTTATAGTTGGCACAGTGGTACAATAGTTTTTCTCTATTGGCAGGAATTTCGGCACATTTCCACAGGAGTCTCCACACGGGTCGCTGCATTTCCATTTCGATTGCTTTGACATGGCAGGAGTCAAAACTGTTGGTACCGTGTGTCTGATGATGATAACAGAACGGAGAGAATCGTCTCTGGTTGAAATGTACTTCCTTTAAAGGCAAGAGTGGCTTTAGTGCAAGGATTTTTTTGATTTTTACGTCAATGAGAGTATTTTATGTCCTATCATATCCCATACTCCCTATTGTGTAACTCACAAATGAAAAGAATTAGCTACTAGCTCATGCTAGTCGCTGAACAGCTGTTTCTTTCAGCTTCAGCTTGAATAGTGAGGGTAACTTGTGTTCGTCTTTTGACTTCACAAGCATGACTTGAAATTCCTGAGGTCCATCTGAATGCAGTGTTTCTATTGCATGTGTGTGTGTGTGTGTGTGTGTGTGTGTGTGTGTGTGTGTGTGTGTGTGCGCCTGCTGTTACAGGGCTAGCAAGGTGCCCTTGTCGGGGCGCCCCATAATTGTGGGTTAATTGTGTTAATTTTGGGTGAGTGGAGAGATCAGTGCGGAGCCTGAATCACACACACACACACACACACACACACACACACACACACACACACACACACACACACACACACAGGATACACACTAATCGAATCCACTTTTTATTTTGTGCACACACTGAAGAAATTTACTGAGCACTGCGCATTCTTGTGTGTGTGTGTATATGTGTGTGTGTGTGTGTGTGTGTGTGTGTGTGTAATGCCTGGCATGCCTGTCACCACTTCCTGAGCGCTATCATCACCCAGTGCTTCACTGGCCTATTTTTCTGTCACCAGCACAATCAACAGCGCTTTTGTATGACAGGCCATAATGCAGCCGGGCTTAAAGTAACTCAGAATTTCATAGAAGAGGAAGAAATGATTTCTTTGAGACTCTTTTTTCCTTCACTGCCTCCTTCTCTCTCTCTCTTCCTTTCTTTTTTTCTCTCTCTCTCTATGTCTCTCTTCATTTCTTTTCCTGTCTGTGTGTGCGTTTAGTGTGTGTCTAGCCCAGGCATAGGTGCAGATAAATTGAGTAAGGACCGTATCTGTCATCTCTGTACTCTCTTCTCCTTGCCTATGTTTGTTTTGGGGCCAGTTTCAAGCCGGGGCTCGAGTCCAGAGATCTGCAGAGGAATGGACAATGAAAGTGATTGTATGGGAGCATTATTTATTTATTTATTTATATTCGCTTGGGCTGATCTTTGAGTCTCTCAGGCTTTGGCTTTTGCTTTGTAGTTCATTTCTTATCTCGAAGTGGTTCTTTGCACGGAGGCTCAATGTATATGGAGACATCGATACTATGTGGGTTTTCTTCAAATTGCTTTTTTTTATGTTTTTTATATATATATATATATATATACAGTGGAACCTCGATTCTCTCGACCTCGATAGTTGGCGACTTTTCATTTGGAACCAGACTAAGAGTAACTCGCGAAAAAATCCGATCGTCAATGAGAAGCCACGAGTGGCTCGAAAGTTCGGTGTAGCATATCAGTTTGTAATAATGAGTTACATAGAAATGTTTAAGAAACTATTTGATTACTTTATTATTCACTTAAAGTAGTAAATCAAACATCAATGACGAGTAATTCACAATTTTGGTTGTGTTTACAGACGAGTACATGTACAATACCCCTTGAAAAACTAACCATCAAAAGGAGAGAGATGTGTCAGATTTTTCATTACATTTACGGTATTTGGAAGACGCCCTTATCCAATGTGACTTACATTTATTTCATTTATTTATCTGAGCATCTGTGGGGTTAAGGGCCTTCCTCAGGGGCCCATAAGCGCCAGATTGGCGTGGTTGGGATTCAAACTCACAACCTTCTGATTCAATGCATTAGTCAATGTCCAATGTGCAGATTGGTGTGGATGGGATTTGAACTCACGACCTGCCAATCCAATGCTTTAGCCACTAAGCTACAATCTCCATCTTTTCACGATCAAAGGAGTCGATTGATGTGCAAAAAGAATGCTACATGCTAAACAATTAGCTGTTCTGTTGAACATTAATATACCATTACATACAAATGCAAGTTTTATATACCAATGCAAGTTGCATTGTGGTTCTGAATACCAAAATGTATTAATTATCTAATTGAGCTCTGAGAACGAATTCATGCGGTTTTGTCTACAAACCCACTGCTGCGTCTTCGAGTCAACACTCAGGGTTCATTTATACACCGGAGGCTCTGATTAGAACGTTAATTTTTCGACAAACAAGCTGGTTTTTTTCCTCCTGCTGGAATCCATTTAGAGCGAAAGCTCGATTACAAGCATCGAGCCGCCCTGTCGCAGCGAACGAGCCTTAATTAGATTTCGCTCCTTTTGTGTTTCTTTCTTAAACCCAACAGGTAGAACGCATGTGACTCCGGCAGCCTCGGCGAGTCCCGAATATTCCTGCACCTCAGCAGCCAGGCTGCATTTTTCCATATAAAAGAGAGACTGAAGGGATGGGGGGTGGCAAGAGGGTCTCTCTCACTCTCTGCGTCTGGCTGTCAGAGGGGGTCCTTGGATAGAGAGAGAGACGGAGAGAGAAAGAGAGAGAAACAGCAGTGTGGGGGTCGTCCCCAAGCTCCACGCCTGTACAGTAATCCCCTCATTAACTCACACAAGCCTGAACCCTGAACTCAGCCTGAATTATAAATACATCCTGCTTTGTATGAGCTGTGTGTGTGTGTGTGTGTGTGTGTGTGTGTGTGTGTGTGTGTGTGTGTGTGTGTGTGTGTGTGTGTGTGTTTACATGCTGGGTCCTGCATGCCTGTACATGCTTAGTTTGTTTGCGTGCCTCTTTTATATGTGTGCTGCTGTTCATTATGATCGAGTTGGGTTGCCAAGGTGAATGCGTTTTCTTCTCACGAGGCTTCGCCGCACCGATGTAGCCATATGTCGGGTGAATGATTTCTATTTAGCACAAATAGGCTGGACAGGGATTCCGGCTTCTCGCTCATTGTGTTCTGGAGAAAGCCGATGAATCTTTGTGAAATTTCTCTCGGCCCAAAGAGCCTTAATGAATCACGTAGGCTGCATTTCTGGTCTCTCGAGGCAGATGAGACCCTGCGATTCGTTGCTGTCAGACAAAAAGCCTTGTCGCACAGAATACACGACTCCAGAGCGAAATATTTACAGGCTGTTTTTTAGGTTGCGTGCAGAAGGTTGAGAGCAGTCACTTGTAGGTTTTGAATATTTTTATTTTGTACAATTTTGTCGACATCGGCATTGTAAAATATTGTAAACCGAACCGTCGTGTCGCCGCAATGTACATACATAATGTATAGTTTATACTCTCATGGAGTTTTTCCTTTACACAATTGCCAAATGGCTTACTCATCAGGGACAAACTTACACTTCTAAAGAACAATCTTATTCATTCTTATTCAGACCTACAAACGCCCGACTTACGAATTTACGAATAACCCTAGAAAATCTGAATATATTCAAGAAATTTGAGAACGCCACAAACAGAGTCTTCTCGACTTACGAATAATCGATGTACAAACACTTTTCCGGTCCCTATCTATTTCGTAAGTCGGGGGCTACCTGTGTGTGTGTATATATATGTAAAATGGGAGAAGGTTGCTTAGTGGTCAAGGCATTGTTGGTCACAAGCTCACAAGTCGCTCTGAATAAGTGTATTTGCCAAATATATAAATGCATGGAGATATAAAAGAAATAGAAAAGAGGACTTATTCTTGCATAATTGGTATAAAACAAATGGCACAAAATATTGCCAGTTTCTAAATTTATGGCAACTTATCCCATTACACACGTAGCAGGACATAATGGGATCTTTTGTAAACTTAGCTTGTCTTTTTTTTTTTTTGTTATTGTCTTTCACTACCTGTTTTGTTCATAAATACTTATGAGTTTATGTTACTTTTGTGGATTCTGTGTGTAAGGATGCATGGTTGTGTGTGTGTGTGTGTGTGTGTGTGTGTGTGTGTGTGTGTGTGTGTGTGTTTGCAGCATGTCGTACATGTCCGTAGCAGGACAAAAAAGGCATATTTTGTGCCAGTAACACGAACCCAGGATCAGGGATAATGTGTCTGTCCCCATGGGGTGCTCTTTGCCTCACTTCCTGTTGACAGCAGCAGACTGATCCGTTGAGCTGTGCGCTAGATTCAAAGTGCTGCCTCAGCTTCCTTGCTCTCGGCTCCAATGTTTGCGTCTTTTGTGTCTGTGCGTCTGTACAGTGTGAGGTCAGAGATTACACTCACGGCCGAAACTCCCTTGTCAGCGTCTTAGCCGGTGAGGTTTTCTCGACCCCTTGTTCAATGCAGATGAGCTCCGTCCTATGAGTCCTCTCAAAAACGCCTTAATCCTTCAGTGTTGCATGAAAATCAAAACGCCTTTGTCAGGATCTCCCACCTCCTCTGCTTATTCCTTTGTCTTCCTCTGCCTCCATTCCTCCCTCTCTCTGTGTCTCTCTCCAAGCCTGAAGCAATGGGTTTTCTACCTTGCATCGTGCACTATTTTTTTTTTCTTATTATTGATTGTTCTAGGCAGAACTCCTTGCCGAATTCCTCCTGAGACTGTAGAGTTGCGTCTTCCCCCCACTAAGAACCTTTACTTCGTGAGATACCAGACACCAGCGAAACACTATCTGTGTGATTAGCCCTCCAGCTCTGCAGTCTGTCCCGCCGAACCAAAAAACATGGCTTTCCCGCACAATTTGCTTTTTAAAATTTGTGTTTGAATTGCGTAAATGCTCTTTTCCACACTCTGTGTCTTGGGACTTGGGCCTAAAACAACCGTCAGCACTTTCAATGAATATTCCCTGATGTTTAAGGAGTGTTTCCTTTTTTTTTTTTTGCATATTCCATTGCTAAGGGTGACACGCTTAATGAATAAAAGAAAAGCAGAAGTGAAACGCTGATCATACAGAGCAGGCCCATCAAAGCTGTGGATAAATAATTGGCTTCAATAGACACCCTTACTTTCAGCTAGAGCCTCAATCAAGGATCAGGATCTGAGCCCTAACACTGACACCAGCTTATTCTTCTTTTAATTACACTAGGCAGGATACGGCGAAAAATAATAACGGGGAACGTCAGTGTGTAAGTGGAAAGTGCGGAGATGTTCATTTGTGAATCTTTTTTTCTACTTTAATTGATCCATAAGCTGTCGTGACTTTCATAAATCCAAAACCTTTAAACATGAGCAGCTGAAGGAGTCAAGAGACGCCATATTGCAGAACCTCGGATTCCACAAATATTAGCAACAGAGGCAGTGGTTAAAAGCGAAATTCCAGATATCCCAGACGAATCTCTGCCCACACTATTTGTCCTTTTATAGGTTTGTCTTTCTAACAATTACTTCATTATTCAAGAATTTTCAAATCCCTTCAAGTAAATTGTTCATAAAAGCTGTTCATGTTTTTTTTTTTATTTGGCCATGTTTACCCTGAGAATCCAACTCAGATAAACAACTCAGAAATCATGAAAAAGCATTAGACACCCCCCCTTCTAGAGGAGGTAGACCTTTAGACATTGTTTAAAGGACGTTTCAAACCCTGGTATCGCCAAGCTGTGGCCCTTAAGCAAGCCCTTAACTCTGTGCTCCAGAGGTGCATGGCAGACCCTGCACTTTCGCTTGCGAAGGATGAATTTCACAGTGCTGTAAGGTACATGTGACAAGTATAAAGCACCTTGAAGACGGACCTAGTGATTCAGCTGTTCGAACGCCAAGTAGAATTTTGTTGAGAGACAATGGTGCAGTAAGAAGTGGGTTAAGTGCTGTAGAGGTTCCAGTTTTGGCTTTGTAGCCGATCATCAGTGTTTTAAACAGAAAGGCAATAAAGGGACCTACTGATGCAAATGACGAATTTAGTATCACTCTCTGAATTCAGTTCTCATAGCTTCCTTGGCTGGAGTGCACTGAACCCCTCACCTTACACAAGTACCTGTTTTGTCAAAGAGCACAGCTTGTGTTTTCCAGCTGGCTAGGCACACGTGCAGAAGTTTTAGATCGCACAGAGATCTATTGTCTGAGCCGCTCGGCCTGCCGCTCTGCCACACGATCCTGAGCCACTGCTTATCAGAGCTATGGATCCATGACCACATGTCAGCCACACTCCACTGCTTCTGAGGCCTGTGACTGTTCCCACACACACACACACACACACACACACACACACTCACTGCATCAATGACCTGCCCCTGCCTAGTACCTGCTTATAATACAGACATTATCAGTCATGCTTCAGCTAATTTCTTTCAGTGTACTTAACCTCCTTACACGGTGTGCTTTAGTCACTGATACACCTGACACTGCGCTTAATGCTCGAGAGCTAGCGTGCTGAATGACGTTTAGTTAATGCAGTGATAGACTTTTTCTGTCAGGAGTTTAATACACATTTTATTTTACACTGTGATGACTTGGAAGCTAGCAAGATATTTACTGCAACTATGCATATTAGCTATCTTTTAGCTAGTTATATTTATTATCTTATTTGGTGCCGGTTATTTTCTATTTAATGTTAGCATTTGCTTGTAGAGCTAGCTAACACTAGCTGAGTAAATATAGAACAGTTTTCTATTTTTCTAGTCTGGGATTTGACATTTATATTATCTAAGTTATTGTAAGTGTTTAAAATCAGCAGACATACTTGAGTATTTCTCTGCTATAAGATAAGCAATCTGACCATGCTTTCTCTAGTAGATGATATTTTGCTATATGGCTCTTCCTTTGGGGGGGAGGGGGCTGGGATTCATCTTTGGTTGAAGGTGGTTTGAAGGTTTTCTTTACCCAGAGAAGTCAGACCACACACTGATTTGTCCCCATAACACATTTATGGAATTTAGCAGACAGCCTTATCCAGAGCGACTTACAACTGATCAACCGAGGGTTAAGAGCCTCGCACAAGGGCATTGCCCAGCATTGGCAGCTTGGTGGTGCTGGGATTTGAACTTATGACCTTCCAATCCAGAGCACAATGACTTAGCCACTAAGCTAACACCTCCCTATACAGGCAATACAATCTGCCTGCTCTTTTACAGTTCAGCAATCTGTTGTTTGACTCCATTCGTGAATGAACAGCTCTTATATAATCATATCTAAATCTTGTTTTTCTGTGTTCTTTCTTCCAAGAAGTGAGAAATTCCGATCGATTGACGTTCACGGATTAGACCGTTCTAACAGCAGGAGTTTTTTTCACCAGCAAACATTACGCAACATGAACCATATGCTAAAAGAGCTGCTGATTGGAGAACGGCCTGCTTTAACAAAACACTGATTAATATAAACTGTCACATTATCCATGTTGTCACCATTCAGGATTTTTGCGATCATGTGCAGTATTTATCTACATGTAGTACTATACTACCCCTCCCCCACTTTTACCTCACTCATCTTCATCCCCATTTCACTGTCCTCGTCTGTTAGAGATCCGAATCAGTGAGCCGAACTAATATATTCTACCTATACATCATTTACATAGGCTTGCTCTGTTAGTTTACAGGCTTAGCCATAACTCCCTTGCAGCATTTACAAGGCTTATAGTGTTATACATTATTTAACATTTATACAGCTGGGAATGAGACGGACCGATTGGGGTTACGTTTTTTTCCATGCATAAATATTTCGAAAACAGTGCGATTCATAATTGTAATTGTTGCTATGGTAATAACATCAAGTCTGCACCTTCAGCACATAGCTTTCTGCTTGACGATGTGATAATAAAATTTCCATATCATGATGTACTGACATTATAATACACTCACTGGCAATTCTTTTTAAGCGCCGTTGTGGTATTCATTACTAGCGTAATGCGCTTTGTAGCGAAGATCTTTCTTTAGCAACTGTCTTGGATTCATTTCTCAGATGTTTTGTTAAATGCTTCCAATGTCAAAGTCTTTATCAGCAAAAAAGGGATAACTTTTATGAGTTAGCAATGTTCTCAAATGCTAGCATGCTGTCATGTGAGCCGAGTGGAAATATTTTTCACTAAAGAAGGAAAAATGCAAAGTCATGGTGACGCTACGGTTTGACTCGTTTCTGTCTGAAAATTGTTTCACTTAGAAATTCGATACTTTCTTATGGTTAGTACTGGATTTGTATCAGATGACACTAAAATTCCTAAAACAGAAAAAAAAATTTCATTGTTGGTGTCAAATAAAATCAGGGTTTCTTTTTCTAAAGCGTTCTGCTCTTACGTCAGTAGTACAATAATAGTTTTGAAATATTTGACAAAATATTCCAGAGACGTTTCTGGTATGTTATCATAATACTCCTGTCCTTTCCTTCACTTCGGATCTTCCTGTTCATCCCACCTTCTGGATACAGTTCTTCTCAATTGGAGACGGTATTTGCAGCTGGGGATGGTTCCACATGAAAAGCCTAAACATTTATAAAGTTGTAGAACAACTTAAGAACTTTGGATGAATTTGGACTGTATCATATCAACAATCTGAGCCTTGGGATCACAGGTTGCACAAACAGCATTTAAACACCTTAACAATGATGGAACTGTATTGAATGGACATTCGGTGTTGAGGATGGGGGTAGGAGTTTTTCCTTGCTGCAGTCACCACCGGTTCACTCATAAGGAAAAAACTTAATATACACTTTCTTTATACACCTTTATAACTGCTTTATATCTGTAAAGCTGCTTTGAGACTATGTGCTTCGATGAAAGCACTCTACATATAAAATAAAATTGAATTGAATTGAATAGTTGGTTAGAAATGCAAAAAAAAAGGAAAATAGCTGCTATCTTTATCCTTCATTATAATGTGGATGCAGCATTAGAGTTTCTGCTAGTAATGGGTCATGCTAGAGAGATGAGATCCCCTGGGAAAAGCTACTTGGGTGCAAGAGAGGTGAGAGATGTAGTTCGGACTGCAAAGGTAGATGTTTCTGAGGCCTTTGCTCTAGATTTCTGAATGCAATCCAACTTTCTCTGTCCCAGAGGCTCTTGTTCCAGTCTCCTTTAATGATGATGAACGATAGGCCTGTTTAGAGGAAATGGCTTTTTGACAAGTCCTCATTTTTGGGAAAAGAAGGTTGATAGGCCAGGAGTGGAGAGCACCAGATCACTGCTCACTTTCAATCTGTAGGGCTATTGATCACAAAGTCTGCCAGCTTGAATATGTGTGTGTGTGTGTGTGTGTGTGTGTGTGTGTGTGTGTGTGTGTGTGTGTGTGTGTGTGTGTGTATGTGCGCCAGATCCCCACAGCTGGGGTGAACCTCTAACAGTACCCAGCCAAGCATGCCTTTTCATTCCACCTGCTACTGAAAAAAGCCAATTATGAAGCACTAAAGAAAGTCACATGACTGCTCGAGATCAGAAAGGCAGGAGCTTGTCTGCTGGGCTCGGTACGAGGTTACTGTTGGTCCCCTTGTGTGGTCCTGCACCTAGTGTGTGTGCTCGCTCAGTGCGTTCTGAGAAGCTGCAGGAGCACATTTGCATATGCATTAGCTTTGGGCCAATTAAAAAGGCATCCTGTTTTATCCCACTGATTGTCTGGCAACGTGTCAAAGACCTGCTCGGTGTGTGTTTGTGTGTGTGTGTGTGTGTGTGTGTGGGCCTACTGTATGTGTGTGGGGGGCTGTGGGTAATCCGTTCGCAGCACTTTTACGCAACAAATTCAACCAAAAATGAGAAACAAAAATTGTTGGGGTTTTTTTAGTTTATTGAGAAGGAACATTTATAACTACTTAATCCCCACACTGTTACAACCCAATATTACATTCTATAAACGTCATTATATTTTATACTTTATAACTAGAACAAAAAGCAGAAGTGAACAAAATATATCATTCATAATTCATACATAATTTTGAAAACCTAGGCATAAGATATTATTTGTATTCACTTTTTGGACATCCTATTCCAATTTCATCCCTATTTGCCCTTATAATAACCTTCACTCTTCTGGGAAGATGTTCAATAGGGTTTAGAGCTCTATCGCAAGAGATCTTTTACTCTAACCCATGTTAAGCATATGTTCATCTTTCATGCTGGAACAGGTTTGCATCTCCTAGTTGAAGTAAGTGGGAAATTTCATGCTACTGAATTTGCAGACATTTTATATGTGTGCTTTTAACTTTGTGCTAACAGTTTGGTGAAGAAACGCAGTTCCATTGTTCTCCACTGCTTTAAAGTGTTAGCTAATGTAATGTAATAACATGCTGCACTAGATGGTAAGTGCATTAATTAAAGACTCCAAGAAACAAATGATCACCTTCTGCAACAATAGAGGAACTAGACTTTACGACTTTCTATAGAGGTAAAGATATACATGCAGTTTGTTTTATAATTAGAGAATTTTTTCCTGATATGTTTGTATTGCTATGTTTGAATGAATACATATATCCAGTGGCTCGGTGTTGCACTTTATTATTTTGTGATGTACTGTTAAATGGAGTGTTTTCCACACGGATTTGAAAGAAAGAGGACTTACACTGTACGTTGTCTGCCTTCCTGTGCGTTTCTGTGGCTATTCGCTCGCTTGTGCACGGACTCAAGGACAAAGCAATAAATTCGGCGTCTGGTATTTCATTACATTGGCTAGACGTTTTATTGATTCTATTAAACATGTGATGTTCCGAGATTTTTTTTTTTCTCTTCCAGTTTATACATACTTGATTTCACATTTAGTATCAATAGCTAATAGTGGTGTTTGTTCTTAATTCTAGAGATTAGATTAGATTAGATTAGATTAGATTAGATTAGACTTCATTGTTATTGTACAGAGTGCAAGTACAGGGCCAATGAAAAGCAGTTAGCATCTAACCAGAAGTGCAAATAGCAATGGAGTGCAAATCACAAACAGGCCATTAACTTGGGAGCAAGTTTGGACCACCATTGGAAAAAAGAAACTCATTTGCCATCGTAAAAAGATAAACGTGTTTTCAATTTGTCACAGGTACAATACAGTAGAGTGAAATTCATTCTTCACATATCCCAGTAATGTTAGGAAGCCATTATACAGCGCCCCTGGAGCACAGAGGGTTAGGGGCCTTGCCCAAGGGCCCAAGAATGGCAGCTTGGCGATACAGGGGCTTAAACCTCCAACCTTCTGATCAGTAACTCAAAGCTTTAACATTTTTGTAAGTGAATGGGATTACTTGTGCAATGAAAAGGAGAAAAGATTTCTTTCATATTAATAATTAGTTGCTCCATGGCGAAGAGGAGTTCAGCTTAGTCAGCAAAGCAAGACTTAAAGTGAGAGATAGAGAGATAAAGAGGATTGAAAGGGGGATGAGACGGGGCTTTTTCTTCTTTTTTTCCAAGGTCTTTGTCCAAGTTCTCACCAGCCTGGAAAACAAATAAGTGTGTGGCGGTTTCACCTCCTGACCCCGGCGCTATCTGCTACGTGCTCTCACTGAGAGCTTTTCCGACATAAAGTACTATCACGAATACCCTATTAGTTAGGCTCGATCTGGTGCTTCTTATTTTTCCTGCTCGAGATTCATGTGGAAAAAAATGTCTGAGGTGAATTTGGGAACGCGTGCGAGTGTGTATGTGTTCATTTCGGTGCTTTTCCATGCGACAGCAGGTGAAGCAGATGAAGACGAATGACCGTTTGCTCGGGTTTCCGAGATTGCGTGAGCTGGAGGTGAGCTGGAGCTTTATATACGTGTTTATGGGCAGTGCAGGTTAACTGGATGAAGATTTATTTCCATGTAGCTCTGGATTTCTCAGCAGTGTGATAAATAAATGGAAATTGAGAGCATTTGTCACATGGGTCCAAGTTGTTGTCTGTAGGAGCAGGGGGAGGTTGTGGAGAACTTCAAATCCACACATATCTTGTGCCTCATCTATAGATGTGTGTGTGTGTGTGTAAACACTGTTCTAGTATATGCATGACTGACTTTTACACACAAAGATGTACAGCTTTCTGCATACTTGAGCTTAATGGCTCTGCTCTTAATCAAGCACGAGGGATGCATGTTAATACACTCCTGGGCAATGCTCTCAAGGTTAAAGGCCTGAATCCCCCCCCCGTTTTAATTGCCTCTAGAATCCTTGTGCCTGCTCGTGTGTGTGTGTGTGTGTGTGTGTGTGTGTGTGTGTAAGAATGCTTTCTCAGATCCCTCAGGAGATTCAGTGCACCTATCAATTCAATCCTAAATTACTGGCAGTGGTGATAAAAGGCTTGCCTCACATCCTTTAACTATCCGTAAAGCATCACAGCGCTTCAAAGTGAGCGCGATATCTAATAGATGTTTTATTTGGACGAGGTAGGAATTTTCCCCAAACCACAGACAGAAGGAGGGCATTTGATAAGGGCCGTGTGTCATACTTAAGATGCACCAGTGTTAGTGTTTTACAGTGTCTAAGGAAAACTGCTCCCTGTACTTAAGCCTTCCATTGAAAACTTTACGCCTACGCCTACAAAAAGCACTCAGAACCCTCCGAGCTGAATGCAGGGAGCAGAGTGGGGATGGAGAAGTTTAAAAGCATAGCTGAATCATTCGCCTTCAACAGAAAGTGAACATGCATGTGTTTTTATTATTATTAATATTATTATTATTATTATTATTATTATGAATAATTTGATTTAGTTAATAGTTAAATGATCTGCTTGAAATAAACAACCTCAACCACAATATGAAAAGTTAATTACAGACTTATATAATACAGACGCTCCCCACTTCACGAAAATTCACTTTACGAACTTTTGTGGATACGAACAAACCTCTCCTTAAAATGAAATTTGTTCGGGAATCAAAAAAATAAAAAAACGGAGGAGATATTAAATCATCTAGAACTGTAAAAAAATATTAGCATTTACATAGTACAGGAGAGTTCAATAAAACTGTGTGCGGTCTGGAACTGCTTGCTGGCAGTGGCAAGATTTTAGAACAAAACAGTAAAAACAAACAAAAAAAAGTCCCAGTACATGGTAGGGTTTATCTCGGATTCGAACATGTTGGAAAGATTTGTCATGCTAATTGTTCATACTCTAAAAATCGAGTGTAACATTTTAAAAGTGAACTTAAAAGTAAAAAAACAAATAAATAAAAGTAAAACACGTTTCCTACGAATGATGCAAGGAACTGCAAGTGAATATCAGAAAGTTCAACACACCTGCACAAATAATTCCAGATTCCTACAATGACTCATCTGTGTGTTTTTGAGCAAAAGCCTAAACTTGCATATTCCATTAGCGAACTGTGGAGCTGTAATTAGTTCATCTTCTTAACTCAAAAGACTACTAAAGAGTAGCATTTATTTAACAGCTTGAACCTTTGATGAAATGTCCACTATTTTAAGATTCCTTTCTCAGTTCTCATATGTCTTTCATTCGCGCAATAAAATGCAAGGCCGATATGCCAAGCCACCTGGCTGTCTCTGTCCCTGGCTTTGGCCGGACTGAGTTTCTCTTGCGGTTCATACTGTTGGCTTTTCTGTCCATTTCTAATTGCTACTTTGAAAATGTCCTCTCCATAAACTGGGGAATTCTGCTCAATCGTTGTTTGGGCTCTTCCTCGAAACCGCTTTTATATAAACATTAGAGCTGTTGGCCTGATTTATATATAGCGAAAGCCATCTGTCTGGCTGCATTAATTTGTCATTAACTGAAAATGAACTAAAAGTGCCATGCCGTGGGGCAGGAGAGCAGGACGCAGCGAGAGGGAAAAAGACACAAGAGAAGTCATCAAGCTCGCATGAAGCAGCTGTGTGGTTTGCACAGGAATCCAGAAGATGGTGGAAAGTGGGGGAGCATGGAAATGGGAAGGGTGGGTGGGGGGGGCAGAGAGATTGCAGAGATTGGGTTGAGAGAGCTGAGAGACAAAACGGCGAAAGACATAAAGGGAGGAATCGAGACCCATTTAAGTCGAGGAAAGTTGAGGGCCTTATTGAAGTTACGGAGAGCTTAAAGGCGCCGAAACTTCAGACACGGAAAAACCACAGCGACGTGTTTGTGTGTGAGAGAATGAGAGGTGTAATAAATCAAGTGAAAATCGTTAAATGTTGGTGAAGAATTAGAGCAGCACAGATTGGCAGCATCTGTCTAGACACACACATGCACACAAACACACACATAGAAAGAAAGACAGTCACCCACACCTGGCAGCAGCTGCATGACACCCTGAAATCATGTGTGTTCTCACACTGACTCAATTACAGCCTATAGAACTATAATGCATTATTAAGTGGCTTTATGAGAGAGAGGAGACAGTAGGCAGCATTTAAACATAATTTTGCACACAAACACACAACCTTGGATCAGGAACACTGCTCTGATAAACTTCAGTCCAGCTACAGTAAAGAAAATTCACTATATATGCAGTTTTACAGCAGGAGTTGAGAGTGTGTATGCATGAGGTGTGTCCTGGCAGAGTCAGATTATATTTGTGCAGTTTGAACATGTTCATTGGACATTGTCTCAAATACAGGAAGTCCAGATGACCCCATCATAACTTGAAAATATCGGAGACGGACGTGCTCTTTATCAGTCCATCAATGCAATTAAGTAGGAAAGACACAAGAGCTACGATTGGTCTTTGAAACACCAAAAAAACAGAAAAACCCTGCTGGTGAGAGTAAGGCATTTCACAAGGCGAGAGATGGGTACATCCTGGCAGTGTCCTAAAGTATCAAACGAATATTCAAATGCAGCACGAACATATTTATATTTTTAAAAAATTATATCGTCATTATACGATCAGAAGTCAAACCATCGTAAATTAGAGAATACTTGCTACTGTACTTGGTCAAGAACTTGACTTGGGGTATCGAAAGGACTTTTCAGCACTCAGAGACTCTGTAAGAAAAGTAAAGTGCTTTATACTTGAGAGTGAAATACCTGAGATGTTAGGAACCTGGGGTCAGAACACCAGGTCAGTCATATTACAGTACCCTTGGATTAAGTGCTTGAACTCGCAACCTTCCGATCAGTAACCAAGAACCTTAACCCCTGAGCTACCTACTATCAGTGGTGGAAAAAAGTACACAAACTATGTAGTTGAGGCAAAGGTCAGTGACTGAACACATTTTTGTTTTTTGGTAATGGTGTTAGCAAGTAATTAGCAAGATGGTGACGTTGGTGCATTGCTACGTTTTAATTTCGGGAATAAGAAGTCTGGTGATAATGTTGAGGTGTTTTTTTTTTTTTTTTGTTAGAACTTCTGTCTTTTGGAGGTATAAGATTCTGCTTTATGCCAGGAGCACACTGTGCGAATTGTAATAGTCCATTGCGATTGTTGCTTGTCAGACTATACAAACATGTTTCCTCATGTCACTCTGTCGGATCTCAGTTGTCAAGATGTCAGACTGTACGACAGTTCAAAACTGACCCACACAAGAAAAAGACTAATCTGAGGTTTTACTTCAACAATCCGTGAGACGTTAAGACCCGCGTTCTCTCGCTAATAGATGCTAGCAGCAAACAAAAACGATCTGTAGTGATGATTTGGTTCATGACAGCCTCGATAATAAAAACCTCACACAAAAAACACTCCTTTTCCCTTCGTAACGCCACAAGTTTCTGTTCTTGCTTTAGTGTCCACCTGACTTGTTTCGACATTTTTCCTGAGGTGGTTTGAAGTCTTGGCGCTAATTTCGTCACCGGGTTCGGTGCTCCTATCGGTTCTCAGGTCGACGGCAGCCGTAGGAAAAGTCACACTGCAGAAAAGAGTCTAAAATCTTCTCACACTGGCAGAATTTAATGAAATAACTGATTGCAACAGCTATTAATCGCCTGTCGGTGAACATGTCAAACCGGCGATAAATGACTACAGATTTTAGCCTCAGATTATAGGAATGTTTTAGGGTTTTTTGTCTCAGACGACTAAATCGTGGCTAAAATCGCACCGTGTGAACCCGGCATTAGTGTGTTAATACGTTTTATCCACTACTTAAAAATCCACTGCTTTTGACATTACTGGCATGTTGAAGGATGACTAATGTGGTTTCTTCCTCCTTTTTTTTTCTTCTTGGCTTTTCTTCTGTTTTGACAAAAGGACTGTCATGCAGAAAGATCCTGTTGAATGAGCATGTATTCACTCCGCATATATCCAGCGGCCGTCAACGTTATGAGTAGAAATATCAAAAGACAGCTTATTTAATTGTGAGTTTTTTAGGGATGAAATGGAACATGACACTTTTATTCCTGAAGTGAGATTCTTAGTAGTGTGTGTGCGCCAAGCGCTAGCTGCTGCCACGAATTTGCCGTTTGTTTGCTAACGGATTTATAACACTGGCGTAACCTGTTGCTGTATTCCACCGAGAACGCACTTTCATCGAAAAAAAACAAAACAAGAACAAAGCCGGAAACTTTACATGCTGTGTCTTGAAGTTGTGTGTAAATACATTTCATTGATGACCTGAGAAAAGGGTTCAGCGATGAGTGGATGTGAATGACTCGGGTTCCTGAATTCTCAGGCTTTGTTATCAAAACATTTTTCTGTAATTTCCAGTTGGCTCTGGTTTACGAAATCAGGTTTACAGGAGAACATTTTCTTCTTGCTCTTTAAAGAGTTCAGTTCGTTTTTATTTGCATAGCGCTTTCAACAATGGACATTTCTCAAACTAGCAATCAAAGACACTGCTCAGTGTGATGCGTGTGTGTGCGCGTCCGTGTGTTCGCTTTCTGTTACAACTAAGGAGTAACTTGGGCAGCACGTTTAAATTGAAATTCCGAACTCCACACACAAGCATACGCCGGACTCGACTTTTTGTTCTTGGTCTACGCGGGGCTTCGCCTGTGCGATCGCGGATCTCAGAATGCGTGCCGCGTCCTCCCCGTTCCTACAGGCCTTTTGACCGCGACTTCAAAGAGCATAGCGTATCAGAGAACACGCCGAACCAACATCTATTATAAATTTTTCATGATTTGCTTTCTCTTCTCTTCTTCCTGCCCTTCACGCCAAGAATATGCATCCACGCACCCCATTCCCCCTCGCCCCGCCCCCACCCCAACCTCCTCAATTGCCCGGACTCCCTGTCGAGAACGGCATGTAAAAGAAACTCTAGGATAATCAATTTGGAGGAGAGAGGTGTGAAATTATTCATCCGTGCTCTGGAGAAGAGAAAAGAAAAAGAAAAGCGTGGCAACTTTTTTAGCGCCACAAAAGTGTACATTTTGGAGCACATTCGCATTCTCCGAGCCCTCAGTCCTGACCCTAGGGGTAAGAAAAAGTCGTTTGACCTTGCCTCGACTTGACTTGACTTGACATGTGTGTATGTGTGTTACGTGTAATTGATGAGGGGCAGATAGGCCGTGTGAATGCACATCAATCCCAATCCATTTTCTGGGTGTATTTCTGAGCTTCGTATCGCACTCGCACTGGTGGCCCAGATATTCCTGACCGCCTCAATCAAGCTGAGACTGAATCCACATCGGTCGGGATGACAGATGTAAGAGAACTTATCCCAAGATGCTTAGACCAGAAGCTGAATAACACAAGCCGCACCCAGCAACGATGGCACAACATCTCCAAAATTAGAGTGGCAGAAACACACCAACTAACATAAACCATGTGTTCTTTGGTATTACATGTAGAGTTACTGTATACAGGGTTTCCATGGGGTCTTTTCAGAATTTGCAAATCTAAATTTTAGGCTTTAAAAAGTCTTAAATTCACTGTTTTAGATCTCAAACAATTAAAAAAAGGTCTTAATTTTTCGATGTCCATGTAACATTGTTACTAATGCTCATTAAAAATGCTTACGCAGCACTTTTTTGTTTGTGTTTGTTAGTTTCCGTGGTGTTGTAGTCCTTCCTATCGCTGGTCCAAATATAATTTGCTGTGTTACGACTACAAATAAGACCCACATGCAACAGCCAATCAGCTTTTGGTTAATAGCGCGTATCTGTCTTGGACTGTACCACACATAAACGGATTTTATTTTTCAGATACGAGTGTAAGTTTAGCGATACTCGGCTTGAAAAAAATGTATTTAAGGCTCGGTTAAATCTGGCTGCTAACAACATATTTGTGTGTTTTTGATGTCGTGATCTAGGTGTTAAATTTCATCCGTAAGGTCTCAAAAAGGTCTCAAAACGCCATGAGTCTAATTTAGATCAAAAAGTGGAGGACAAGGTCGGTACTTATGCTTATAGAGTTCAGTGATCGGAAAATCGGATCAATTTACTGACACGGTTCTTCGAATCTCGTTCATCAAAAGAACAAATCTTTTATTGAGTCATTTTGTTCATTTCGGTCTTTTTATCACCTTTATAGCAAACGTGGGAGTCACGTGACGGAAGGACAAATGACTCGGACTAGTATAGAGATTAGTGATGGGAAGATCGGATCATTATAGTGATCATTATAGGTTAATTAAAATGAACACGTGTTTTAGTCAGTCATTTAGTTCATTTCTTTCTTTAATCTCGTAATCAACTTCATAGCGTCTACGGGCGTCACATGACAAAGGAAAGAACGATTTGCACCAGAGGACTCATGAGATGAAATCTAAACGAATCACTTTTTATGACTACTTCTGAGTCACATAAATGACTCGTTTGAAATGAACGAATCATTCATGAAGATCTCAAGCTGAAAAATCGCAAGAATGGACAGATTTCCTTCTACTGGTTCTTTCTGAAAATCATTTGCTGGTTACATTTTTTTTTTTTTATGAGAGCTTTTGTGTACTCCAAACTCGAGGCACTCCGAACCGTTCAGCCTTTTCGCTACTCTGAAAAGCAGATGGTTTTCGGCACTCGGCCATGGACCGCTGGTGTCCTCGCTGAACCCTGCCAGTGGATTTGCGTGGGACGCCTGAGTGCCACTGCTGTGCATGTTCTGATATCTCCAGTGCTGCCAGCTCTTCATGCTGTCTGTTATTTGGCTGTCTCTGAGATGTGCAGTCAAAGTGGACATATGAGTTATGCGCTTAATGGGCAGTTGTGTGTGTGCGTGTGTGTGTGTGTGTGGACAGATCTTGGCAGTAGCCGCTTTTGCAGATGATCACGAGGCTGTCTTTAGAGCGCCTTGTGATCCGGATTGAAGTGAAACAGGCTGAAGAGTGGAGGTAAAGAGAAGAAGGGCTCGCATTTGAACAGGATCAGGGTCTAATGTGTTGGCATGCTGTTGATACTCGATAAGGAACAGTTCAGGACGATCGTTTTCCCGATCCCCATTTACACCCAGACTTCCAGCGCAGGACTCCAGCGACCGGTTTCAGAGCAGAGGAGGGGAACGCATTTCATGCAACTCACACAGATGCGATTGCATTGTCTCAGGAAGGAAACTCACCCGTGCAGCCATCCAGAGAAGGATAATGCGTTTGCCAGACAAAAATATGCGCAGACAGGCACATTCCAGAAATAAACAGCTTCACACGCCATCGCGCACGCTCGTGTATACACGCGCACGCACGCGCGCAACACATACCCACACATCCATACATTTTACATTAGCGGAACACACGCGGCATTAATGTTTGACATTTGCATGCGTGACCTTTCCACTTCTCCAGCGAAGATGCGGTAGGTCCTCCTGTTGTGTAGAGCAACTAAGATAATGGCTTTGCTCTCGTTTCTGTTGTAAATGCTAGATGCCCGAGCACATGGTTCGAAACGCGTGACAGGGGGAAATGCAGCTGATTCGAGAAGAAGTCCTACAAGTCGGGGCGCTGTGTTTGGTTTCTGTCACCGAATGCGCTGATCAAAACGCACTGGGAATTATCGAGCGCCTGGTTGACCTTATAAAATAATGCCCTTCACTGGCCCTGATTCTCCATGGCTTTTTCACGGATTCTCTTGTGAGCAATTATAGCTTTACTGAAGGTGGCATTTGGTCCACTACAGAAATTCAAATGATTCTCTAATGTGTTTCCATTGAGCAGCTCTTGGTGTTCTAGACATACATACACACTGAATTAAATAGATTCATAGTTAAATGCTTTTGCAATTTGACTCTGAACTATATACACTCTATGGACAAATGTTTGTGGACACCTAAGCAGAAGATTATGTGCATTTTGAACATCGCATTCCACATTTAGTCCTCATTCGCTCTTATAATAACCTCCAGTCTTCTGGGAAGATGTTCCATTGGATTTTAGAGTGTGGTTGTGGAGATTTGTGCTCATTGAGCCACATGGGTTTTAGTAAAGTTAGATGAATTACAACTGAGCAGTTGAGGGTCAAGAGCCTTGCTCAAGCAGCAACAGTGGCAGATTGGTAGTGTTGGGATTTGAACTTGTGACCAGGGTCTAGTGCCTTAACTAAGTGCTAACCTACCACCTCCATTTTGGTGAGGTGAGGAGGCCTGGAGTGCAGTCAGCGTTCACATTCATCCCAAAGGTTCCACTCCAACCCATGTAAAGCATATCTTCATGGAGCTGGCTTTGTGCACAGGGGCATTGTCATGCTGGAACAGGTTTTGGTCTCCCATTGAAGGGATGATTTGATGCTGCCACATCAGTTTGAAGAAGAACCACAGATGGCTGAAAAGACCGGTGTCCCAATACTTTTGTCTGTCCGATTTTCTCCAATTATTATACTTGTCATATGAGCAGCTATACAAGCAGCATTGTTTCCTCAGCTTCACCGGAAAAACTCTTTTGATCGCTTCTGATTCAGTAAATCAGGGACTTGACAAAAACCCATTGTGTAGCTTCACATTCTGCCACCGCTGGTGGTACTTTTGTATTGCACCCCGACCTTAAATACCTGTTTACCGGCCAACTGCTTTACACCCCTTACCTAACGTCCTGTTTTAAATGGAGGATCAAGTCAAGACCTCAGACGACTTCATGGGACCTTTTTTTCATAAAGAATCGGTTCCATGTTTTTTTAAATAACTGTTTAAATCTTTTTTTTCATATTGTGTGTTTTCCAAAGTCTTTCCATTTTTTTAAATCGTTATCGCATTTGGCAACCCACCCTTTTACTGAAGAACTGTAAATATTCACCCAACATGCAAATGTTTTCACTCAGAAACAAATATTCGCTAAAGGTTGCTTAGAATAGTGCAAATATCACCGTATCGGTGTAGGAGGTGAACTCGTATTAGGGGGTGGTAGAGATGCGGGAGGGAGAGAGGAGAGGAGATGCTGTGTTGCAGGATTTATTTAACATTCATGAGTTCATATACAGTCTCAATACATTCTGTCCATAGGGGAAGCCAGACATTTTAAAATTGTTGTCCAATTATGTCCAATATTAGTCATCGTAAATTTGGTTCATTTCCCAGTTATTATTCAGGCGTACCTTTTTTTTTTTGTGGACCTTTACCTTTTAATTCATCTCAGGTTTTTTTTGGGAAATATATCCAATTACGGCAAACAGGGCCAGTGTAATGGAGTACGGGCTGTCCCATTCAAATGGTAATGTAGCTGTCTCCGAGAGGCCCTCACCGATTCATAAGGCTAGAAGTGGATTTATTCATCACTATTTACCGCTCTTCTAGTGGATTATTCTAATGAGGGACACATTGTAAGTGCACGGTGGTCTGTCCGGCATGAGTATGGCTGGATGAGTCGAAATAGCCTTTTACAGACGTGGAAACTTTGGTCGTATTCAAGATGAGAGATCTAAGAGTGACAAATGGTTTGGAAGGTTTCAGGTTGAAAGGCCGGTTTGCCGTGTGCTGGAACGTTTTTCGAGACAGAGATGAAAAGAGAGAGAGAGAGAGAGAGAGAGAGAGAGAGAGAGAGTCCACCCGAGAACAATGTGCTAAGATCAGCATCAGGTTTCCTCAACTTCACAGAGTTCACTTTGAAGTGGGTCTATAAAACAGACAATGCTTCTATATTAGAACATTCTCTTTTTGGTTTTCCCAGGACATTATACATTCTTTACAATTTTCATTTTGTTTGGTATTTTACATCTAGGCTATAAAATAGCAGTAGTGGACGAAGTACACACACTATGTCTAAGTAGAGATACACTCAGTAAAATACAACTCCAGTAAAAGTGTCCCTTTAAACCTTCACTTGAGTAAAAGAACAAAAGTATTTGCCTTCAAATGTACTATCCAAAGTACTATGATTTATTATATCTGTAATGTTCCTATTATCATTTTGTCACAAGACTCTTTGTTTAATCAACTCAGTTTATGTGAAAAGACTTGAATGTGACTCAGCACACTGATCTATTAATAGAATGATATTAATGACTCAAACACTGATTGATATCGATTACAATAATCATTTCCCCAAGGTCAGTGGTGTTGTAGCGAATTCGAGTCTGGAGTTTCTTCATCATTTATTCCTCTCTAAATGTTCTGCTGGCTGTTAAACTGATACTGAACTGTATGTCGGTGATCAGTAGATACACCAAAATCAGAGCGTGGGCTCGACCCTGATTGGTGTTTGACCAGTTTTTATCCCCATAAATAAAAAAGAATGACTGATTTCGCAAAATGTCGTTGACTTAAAAGTCAAATATTTGAAATGTGGTGAAGTTAAAATAAAAGTCTCCCCAAATGGAAATACTTCAGTGAATTACAGAAACTTGAAAAAGCTACTTAAATACAGTGAGAGTTTACATTTACTTTATTACTGTTCACCACTGCAAAATCCAAAGCATGCACAATAAGTAAATGCATTGTTCAGGAATAAATTGATAATCTGGTGTGCACTCCATAGGATCTACCAAAAAGCTCTGTGTTTGCGTCTTTTTGTTTGTTTTGCGTTCATGAAACTCACTGGACAACAAAAGACCCCGCTCAGGCAGTACCGCCCTCTTCTCCGTGATGCATTTGCATCATCCGGCATGTCTGATTCGGCTCGTTATGGTATTTTTGGAAATATAATGAACGGTATTCCGTTAGAAACCATCTCAGAGTCGGCAGTGCAAACAAAAATAACATCTGCATGTGCAGGAAGTCGCTTCCATTAGTGATCACTTATGAGTTGGAGTGAAAAAAGGTTCAAACCTCCCCTACTTCGGGTTATTTGAGCTTGAAATAAATAAGTCATTGCATTGCTATTACTTATGTTACATTTTTAGACTGATTTTATTGTTCTTTCCGAAATTTGCGGGTTGTTGAATTGCTGTGTATGTGAAAAGACATTAGAAAAAATCTGCTCTCGCTCCAGTCCTTATAGGTCACTTTTGCCAATTCGTGTTTGGTGTCACCTCTTATATTAAATTAAGAAACATAGTGTTAGCACATTAGTGTGTTTTGGCACTTGTTTGGGAACAGTAGCTGGCGGTGCGCCAGATGTGCAAGGGCTAAGGAGAAAGAGTAACATTCTCATCTTTAACTGTACGTCGTCAAATCTCTTTCTCCGTCTCTCTCTCTCTCTTTCTCTCTTTCCGTCTCTCTTACTCTCTATCAGCCTCTTATCAGTGCCGTGACTTAGGCTGCAGCTGTCAAGTGATTCATCTCATGTTTTCTTTGTCTATCTGTTGCGCTGCCGCGTCTTTGATTGTCCCGCAAGGCGTCGACTAACGAGCCGCCGAGCTGCACTTTGCACTCGAATCGATGCTCGGTGTATTCGCACTCATCCTGAGTCACACCTAATCACAGGCCTCCATGCCGCCGTTATCGCTTCAGCTCAGCGCCACACGCACACAGACATGACTTGCTGTGTTTGACCAGGGCGGGTGATTATGGACATGTCCAGGCTTGCCTGCTCAACTGCTACAAACATAACGTAGGGGAACGAAGGCACTCGGCCTGACCGGCTTTGGCTCGATGCCGTATTGCAGGGTTGCCCGAGCTGCTTTTTTAATGCTGAATAGGGATTTTTTAAGGTTAACTAGTCCATGGGTGGCAGGGGATGATATATAGTGAGCTTCTAGTAATATCAATTAGAACCGAATTGAAATTGAATCTGTCTGCAAAAACATAAAAAAGTGACAGTTCAGACAGTGTGTCTATGATATACAGAACCCTCTTTGTTTATATGGGGATTATGGAGTTAATAATTGCTGTACAAGTTGTTGGATTGAAAAATCTTTGAAGGAAAAGAAGAAAAACGTGTTCCGCTTTTTAGATTTTGGAATAACGTCAGGGTTTTTTGTGCGCTTTGTAAGAGTCGAGGTCTGAAATCTGGCAACCCTGGTCATGCTATTGTCTATTGTGCACATTTGAATATGTGTATTAATGATGGAAAGATCGTTTTATTGACTCGGTTCATCGAAATCAACGAATCTTTTTTCAAGTCATTCAGTTCATTTCGTTTCTTTAATCAGAAATAAAGTAAAATGTTAAATTTTCAATAAGCACTTCTACATTCACAAGCTTTGACTACAGTTACAATCATTTATATACATGTATATAAAACTGCATAGCGAATATGAAGTCACGTGACAAAAGAACGAACGACTCGGACCAGAGGACTCATGAGATTATCGACTCCATTCTGTTTCCTGTGTAATACACTGCATAGCGTCTATGGGAGTCACGTGACAAAAGAACGAACGACTTGGATTTAAGGAGTTGAGATTCAATTCTGTTTCCTGTACATAACCTACGGAGAATTCACTTTGCTTCGCTCGTTTGCGTCCGGTAGAAAATGAACGAATCATTCTTTTAGATGATTCGTTCTACTGAGTCATATTAAAGACTCGTTCAAAACGAACAAATCGATCACGAACGACCAATCAATATTGTGTATGACTATGCAATTGACTGTGTGTTTGTGTGTTTGTGTGTGTTGGGAATTTTGGCCCTCACAGACAGGAACTATGCTTTTTTATTATGGGCCACAGCAGTAAAGGTTTTGTTTATATGGTTTCATGTGGTTTCAGGGCACCAGAAGGAATGAGTGGTGACGCTGGTGGTGTCGTGAATCGAAAATGATGATGCAGTTACTTTTTCTGTCATCACAAAGACTATTTGCTTTTCGTTCGTTCATTCATGTTCGTTCATTCATGTTCGGTTGCTTTATCCTGGTTAGGGCTGTGGTGAACACAGAGACTACCCCATGGTCAGAGGCAGGAATGTCAGACATTCAGGATGAGACACCAGAAAGGGCGTTAGACACCCTGAATAAGATGACACACACGCACACAGACGTGCATACTGGGTGATTTAACCGAGCCAGTCCACATACCAGCATGTTTTCGGGAGCTGGGAGGAAACCAGAGAGCCCTGAGGAAACCCACTGTGAGGACATCCATGGAGAAACCAGACCTGAGGATGATGGAAAATAAATTCGAACTCCTTCTGTTTATTCTTTGGTCCAGTATTGTTTTGTTGAATGGAGGGAAATGCGCTCGATGTGTATTTGATTAAGTAGAGAAAGCAGACAGGAAGTGAAGTGAAAGAGCAGTGGTTTATTATATGCATGTTTGGTCATGTGTGTGCTTCCTGGAGGAGAAGCAAACAGGTAATAAAACTTGCCTGCCAGACTGCTAGCTTGCTAGAGGACAGAAAAGTTAAGAGAGAGAAGGAAAAAAAAACAAACGTGACATTGTGCATTCGCCATGCAAGCTCAGCTCTGCCAGAATCGCTTCGCCGATGCCTGGATAAAAATGGATCAGGGCCCGGATACAGTAACAAGCTCGCTGTCTGCTGCCTGGCCGTCCACGAAAGCCCTCGTTGCCCATTTTAACTTTTATTCCTTCCTTTTGTCAGGGGAACAAAAGAGCGTTTCTCCGCAGACAAGGCTGCGAGCGATGAAGTGAGACATGCGAGCCAGGGCCTAGCTGAGGAGTTTGAGCCAGACGGGGTCAGTGGTTAGAGACTAAAGCAGACCACCACCACTTAGCAGACCGCCGTGTGCTGTAGAGTCGGACTGTAGAGCAGACTTAGACACGGAAGCCCTTTTCTTAAACAGAGCTCTCCGTGGCTCTGGCTTTCTCATTACCTGTCAAGGCCACTCTTTCTCTCTGTATATTTCTTTTATACACATGCTTTCTCCACGGTGGTGTCCATGTTTACAGGCTCCTCGATAGCGTTTCGATGTTTGGAAACCAGCTGCTGGAGAGGAAGGCTGTGGATTGAATATCATTTATTAGATACTGTATCATACTATTTTGTCGCTATGGGAAAGAAAATAAAAGAAGCGTTATTCTTATCACATGTACTTTACAGCACAGTGAAATTCCAGTGAAACACAGTAAAATCAACCATGTTCGGGCATCACTGGAGGCACAAAGGGTTAAGGGTCTTGCTCAAGGGCACAAAGAGTGGCAGCTTGGCAATACCAGGGCTTAAAACCCTGACCTTCTGATCAGCCACCCAGAGCTTTATCCACCTCCTTTAAAGGGGTAGCTCAGTGGATAAGATGTTGGACTTCTAAACAGATGGTCATGGGTTCAAAACCCGGCACCACCAAAACTTTCTTTCGGCTTTTCCCGTTAGGGGTCAGCACAGCAGATCCTCCGCATGTTTTTTGATTTGGCACATGTTTTTATGCTGGATGCCCTTCCTAACACAACCCTCTCCAATTTATCCGGGCTTGGGACCGGCACTGAAAGTGGGTGGGGTTGGTTCCCTGACCGGGGATCGAACCCGGGCTGCAGCGGTGAGAGCACCGCATCCTAACCACTAGACCACCAGGAAACCCAAAACCCGGCACCACCAAATGCCGTAAATGTGGTATATGTAGCTGAAACCAGGGGGCGATTGGGCTCCCTGATGAGGCTAATCTAGAGCAGAGAGCAAAAATAGCAAATGACCATTAGATGTCAATATTAGAGGACACAGGAGACGGAGAGAGAACAGCAGGGGGGTGGGCATTAATAATATTTAATAATTCAGAGGAATACCGTGATATAAAATCGTCACAAGGAATTATGGGGCATGAGTGGTTGATTTCTCGACTTTTGCTAAATGTGACTAACTATAAAGCTATAAAGGGATTTGAACCCCTGACTTTCCAATCAGTAACCCAGAGCCTTAACCTTACTGTGCTACCACCTCCCCCAAAGGGGTAGCTGAGGGTCATCTGATTGGAAGGTCATGGGTTCAAATCCCACCACTGCTAAAATGCCTTTGCTGGGCAATAGTGCAAGGCCCTTAACCGTCAATTGCTCAGCTGTGTAATATCAGCTGGATTACGGGAGTCTGTCAAATGCTGTAAATATGTTTGGTTATTTTTATTTCATTTACAGATTTCTTTTTAACCTTTTTAAAAATTAAAAATTGTTGCTGAATTTCTTTTTTCCTTTTTTAAAAAAGAATGATCATATTTTCTTTTACGTCTTTTTTATATAAAAACCAACAACTCATAATTCCTTGTGATCATTTCAAAAAATCATTGTATTCCCTGTCATTATTGAATAATTATTAACGTTTAGAGCCCCATTTGCCCCCCTCCCCACACTCATATTTTTAATACCCAACCCCCTGCTGTTCTCTCTCCCTCTCATGTGACGTATCGTATTGATGTTGGATGATCGTTCGCTATTTTTGCTCTCTGCTCTAGAACTCGGACGGCCCTCGTCAGGGAGCATAATCACCACCCTGGTTTCCGTTCTCTGCTCTTTTGTCTGTGAGTGATGGAGACACTCCTTCTTTTATAGCGACCAGAGTTGCTATCAAGCGAAGTCGATAGCTCCGAGATTGACAGTCACCTCAAAAAGGCCGTATGGTAGACCCTTATTTCATGGCTGTTACAGGCGATGTGGACTGTGGCGTTTCCGTTTAAAAGGTCTGGGGTTTGAAACTCGAGGCGTAAATGTGGGTCTCGTCTGGTGGATGATGTGGAGTGATGATGATGATGATGAGAGGCAGCCAGGCGTGACTGCAGTGTCTTCACCGCAAACCTTTGGCTGAAACCACAGGATCGCTGCAGTGGGGGGGCCGAGATGATGAGAAGAGAAGTCCAGGGTCCGGCTTGCTTAGTTACTTGGATAAGCTTATAGAGGCATAGGAAAAAAAGCATTTTTGTGAGTGTGTGTGACACACACACACACACACACACACACACACACACACACACACACACGCAGGTGCATAGGCCCCAAACGCCCAACCAGGGCTCTTAACTTAAAAGGGTCTTTTTAAAGTGAAAGCCTCGCAGGTGGCTCTGTTACAAGAGAAAAAGGCGGAGGGGAAAAAAAGGAAAGGATTAATTTTTTAAAAAAGGAAAAAGAACGGAGATTCTGTTTCATCTCGCTGGAGAATAGAGGAAAAACTTGCCATGAGGCAATGAAAAGCGCTTCTGTTTACTCTTCTGCCGGGACGCATGGGCGTCTGCGACATCTGCGTCGGTCTCTCGCACACACACAAACACACAAAAACACGAAAACACACAATGTGGCCGTGTTGAAGGTCTGGTCTGGGAAACAGGGACTGAGTGAGGGCGATGATGTCGCATTCAGGGCTCTACTCTCTCTCCAGGCTTTGCTGTTTACACCACACTAATCAAAACATGAGAACTTGGCGGCCTCGGGCTCAGCCCCTCCAACTCCCAGCGCCATGTTTGGCTTTGATTTTTCTCTCTGTCTCGTTCCCCCTCTCTTTGTGTATCCATTTCTTTGCATTCCAGGCTTGATTACCCTCCTGCAGAGTACAATATAACCCTTTTTTTTTTTGGTCACATTTCTAAATAACAACAGGATGCCTGCAAGTGCTGACAGGAATGAAAGATACATACATATATATACATACACACATACACACACACAGAGACAAAAGTATTTGGACACCTGACCTTTCCTGCCATATGTGTTTCTTCTCCAAACTGTTACCACAAAGCTGGAGACACACAATTGTACAGGACGTCTTTGGATGCAGTACTTCAACTTGGAAACCCAAACCTGTTCAAGCATGGCGATGCCCCTGTGCACAAAGTGAGCTCCTTGAAGATCTGCTTTACACCTGTGAGATGAATGTAAACAGTGGCTACACAAATGTTCAGAAGCACACTCCAAAATCTAGTGGAACATCTTCCCAGAAGAGTGGAGGAAATAACTAGAGCAAATTGGGAAATGTTGAATGCGATGCTGAAAAAGCACGTGCCGTACTTATGACCAGGTGTCCGCAAACTTTTGGCAATACAGCGTTTGAAAAACAATGAATATACCGACCTTCCAAACAGCAACCCACAGTCTTAATCACTGATCTATTGCTTCCCCTGCAGGTGCAGCTCAGTGGATAAGATGTTGATTTCTTAACAGAAGATTATGGGTTCAAATCCCTGCACCACCAAGCTGCCACTCCTGGGCCATTGAGCAAGACCCTTAACTCTTAATTGCTCAACTCTATAATATTATCTTAATATCAACTTAGATATTCCTCTTTCATATGGTCACTGACTCATTCAATGACGATGCTTGAGAACTGAAGCAATGCGTCATGATACCGGTTTATTCTATTATTTTTTAACCCTGTATATATATATTTGCTTATTTATCAAATTTTGGATTTGCTACTGGATTCTTTTTTTCCCCCTTTTTTATTTAAATCAGATTTTCTTTACATCTTATTTATTATACCTTTATAGTTAGTTACATTTAGCAAAAGTCAAGAACTCATTATCCAAAAATCCACAATTCCATATCGTCATATATATCGCCACGAGATTTAGAATCTTTGAGGCTACAACCTGCTGGCTTTGCATACTCCTGTGTTTTTCTTTCATTTTTTTAGTCACTGGATTTAGATGATGGAAACCAGGATATTTGTATTTATTTATTTATTTATTATTTTTAATTTTGAAAAGCTGTCATTGCTAAGGATAAAACACGATAATCGAACGTCTGCTGACAGGAAACAAAGAAAAGTCGAGGTTTCCATCGCCTCTTCCTACAAACGTCAACATTTCTGGCGATGTTTCTTGAAAAATTTACCAGACCTTCTAGGAAAGTGCTAGACGGTTTGTAAAACGAGGGCCAAAACCATTCCAGAATATCAAAATACTGTACTTAAATTACACGCTGTCATTCTTAAGCACAGCATTTATTTTCATTTTTTTGCAAATCTGCTTCCTTCACTTCCAGCGTAATGTGTGCAGTATGAACATAAAATGCATCACTTTGTTTGCCCATAAATAAACGTCTCCTCTCGTCACACACGTGTGCCTGTTCATCGTTCTCCTAACTGCTCTTATTAGGAGAAATGGAAAACACGTGTTTCTCGTTTCGGACTCGAAGGCATCCATGTTGCTTTTGAGATGCATTGACAAAGAGTTGTGTCTCAAAAATGAAAAACTGATTATATAGGATATTCTTGTGTTTATGGAATCAAATTTAGAAACAAATAAAAAAAAATTTCCACTTCCTTTCCCGGGATTTGTTTTTATGGCCCATAAATCTTGCATGTAAGCAAATAGGACACCCCCACAGCCTTATTTAACCAATGAATCTCAACACGGAGGGTCTTACCCTATCGATAGAGATGAGATGTGATTCTTTCCAGTTGCATAGCTATTGTAGAGTGTGTGTAGGGAGTGTTGGAGAACCGTAGCTGGGGTGATGGATGGGCGAGGTATTTTAGGCTCTCAACACTGGCCCCCTTCTCGTTCCCCAAGGAAATCATTATGAATCATGGGTGAGAATGTTTTTACAGTAAACAGTAGCGGAGGAGCAGCGCAGCTCATAAAGCAAGAGGAGAAAAACTGCATAAGTGTGTGTTCCTTTGTGTGTGTGTGTGTGTGTGTAGTCCTACTCAAAGTCTCTCTTGCCTCCACCTATATATTTAGTAGCATTCTTATATGATGCATGCACTACAGTGTGTTGGATTTACTAACTGTCAATCAGAGGGTGTTTGAGAAGATCCGTCTCTGGCTTCATGTGGAAATCTAGATCTCAACTCAACATTTATCCTGAACAATATGAACTGAAATCAATGAGCTGCTCTTTCTTCCTTTTCCTTGTCAGAAATACATTGGCCTGGTCTTTTTTTCTGTTCTCTTCGCTCGCTCACACACACACACACACACACACACACACACACACACACACACACACCTCTTTGCACCCCCTGCTGTGTTTTAAAAAGGTGTGACAGCAGGGAAAGGGACCTGCTATAGCCAGATCCTTTCCGACTTTCCCCAGGATTAAAGCGAGCGGTCGCTCTGATGAGCTCGGTTACACACTCTCTTCACACACACACACGCAAATCCGAATATATACACTGTATTTGCCCTCATAATGCTGTGTAAACAGTATACTGTATACACACTAGGGACCACATCAAAAAGCTGAATGATTCCACAGGGTTTCACAACGTTTTATGTGGAATCTTGGTCACTTCTTTTTTTTTTTTTTTTATTCCGTAGATGAATTCTTTCCTTACAGGAAGTAACCTGTGATTTTGACAATCAAGTTCACAGTATACTGTGCAGATGGCCAATATGAGGAGTACATTTTCTGTGGAGATTTCTAAAGATATAAGCCTGATATATTGTATGTAGTAATACATGGGTTTATTGGTATGAGGTCTGTGTATGTTGCGTTTTTTAGTTGTTGTTTTTTTTTGCTCAGAATGCACCTGGAGGTAAAATAACAGCTCAGCAATCAGCGCAGAATCCGTCAGTGGCTTCACCCAAAATTCTGGCTTCACTCCGAGAAGTTTGTATGAATCACTATGAGCTTTTCAACACCAATAAGAGAGTATGGGAGAGTGTAAAAGCAGCGGGAAAGGGGAGTCCCACATGTCCTCTTCTTACAATGTTATGACATGGACAAAATGTCCACACATCGAGAGAACAACCCTGTTCTGCCCTGTCCTTCCCTACCCTGCGTTGCCGTGCCATGCACAGCCCCAATCTGCCCCGTATTCTTTTAAATCACCTGTGATCTCTGAATAGGTTGTGAGTAGGAGAACAGGAGCAATATAGCAATATAGAGAACAGGAGCAATATATATATGTGTGTGTGTGTGTGTGTGTGTGTGTGTGTGTGTGTGTGTGTGTGTGTGTGTGTGTGTGCATTTGGTTGTGTATTCCTGACAGCACCCAATTGCCAGGACTCGATTTTGGAGGTTATGTTCAGATTGCTGCATGTGAAGCTGTTGAATGCCTTTGAGTCCACATGTGTTTGTGTGTGTGTGTGTGTGTGTATGTGTGTCTAGGGTGTGCATATTAGAGTGGGGAGCAGCTGCATTTCCTGAAGCAGCCCCCCCAGCTCCATATTGAAGAAGTCGGACTTGGAGGGGGAAGGAGGCCAAAAAGGCAGTGGGAGGGATTGAGGGAGGGATGGGAGCAGAAATTGGATATGGTTTATGGGCATTTTGGGTTTTTTATTGTAAATATGAGTAAGGGGGGAAAAGAAAGGTCCCAGGAAGCCTGTTTCCTGTTCAGGCTTAGCTCACAAGGTCAGCCTGAGCGGAGGCAACCAACACACTTGTGGTGTGAAAAGCCCCGGAGCCACAGAAGCCCACAGCTGGCTGGGGGAATCAGCAAATCCGACTGGCACACTCGGTTTTCCTCTCGCGCTCCTTTCCTTTATCCATGGAAAGGTTTTGTGGCGGAGGCACGATTGAGAGCAGGACGCCGTTTCTATGCACACAGTCGCACTATTCGTCAGCGCACCACGTATTGTTACAACCCCTACCAAGATCTGATCAATGTGTTGTGAATGTAGCTCTATAATTCCAGAAATAATAGAGTGAAAAAGAAGTGCCTATTTTTTTTTCCATCATATTTTTTTATGTACTCGATTTGCCCTGGTTGTGCAAATCATGTCTGATTGGAGCCCTTAATGAGGAGTGTGTAGGTGTACATGTGTGCATATACACCCTTTTTAACTCTCCACTTCAGTATCTGTTTAGTTTGCTGGTTCTCTTTGAGCTCAGTCTCCATGTTGCTGCGACTCAATCAAACATGCAGTGTTTATTTAAACTGGGAGGTGCCAAGTGCTGTCAGGGAAGTGCATGAAGTGAGTGACTGCGGAGAGGCCGAGCGGTGGCCCTGCAGCCCTCGGCGAGCCGAAGAACAGAACGCCGTTGGATAAAATAAACACAGCTTGACAATGCCCTCTCTGTGCGAAATAAAAAGCCCCAGAGTGAACAGCAGACAGATAGAACCCTTGTTAGGACAGAAGTGCAGGAATGAAGATAGAAAGTAAAAAAAAAAGAAAGAGAAGGGGGTTGAGTGGCCTGTGGTGCTTTTAAGAGGTTGTTCATGGTCGATTCTGGGCTCCAGTCAGCGGGAGAAGAAAAGTGCACCCTTTATGCATATCACGTGCACTACATCCCCCTCTCTAAGCACTAACTGGCAGTGTGACTCGTGGCCCGTCGCCAGTGCCAATTGTGGTGGCATGGTTCTGAGCGGAACTGCCATCTGCTCAGGGGACCGTGTGTACGATGCACAGCGAGGCCATGTTTACCGTGCAGCAGGAGAGGCATCTGATGTACGCCCGCTGACGAAGAACTCCTCGAAAGCCGCTTTTCTGAAAGGAGCCTTTAGATCGCCGTTTAATCTTCACCGTTAAGAGGTTAATAAATACGCTTTTCCCCCCGTGCCGTTCGAGAGGGAATCACGCCTATCGTGACCAATTTCATTTATTTATGACAAGAGCCTTAATAGAAAAAAAGGACTTAAATGTACACTGAAGTGCAGATTTGCGGTGGAGATGAAAACGCTCCATGCAGGATGTAAAGTGCTCCTTTATTTAGAAATTGAGGGATAGTTAGCTGGGAGGAAAGCTGTTATTTCTTTATGCCCTCTGACTGCATGCTTTCTATGATTTTATTTCAATCATTTGTTTGCTTAGAGGGCTCATTTGTAATTTATATTTTTCGAGGCTGTGAAATTAAAATTGCAGTGAAAACAGTGGCATCTCCTTAAACCAGGTTTTTATCATGTAGAATGTTTACTGGACAAAACTGATATTTAATCCGTGACGGCTGACTTTTCCAGCCATGTGTGTTTCTTCCCCATTCTGTTACCGCAAAGCTGAAGGCACACAATTATATGAGACCCAAAAGCTGTTCCAGCATGACAATATGCAATGACATGTGCACAACCCTGCTCCATGAACTCCATAGTTTGGAGTGGAAGATCTTGAGTGGCCTGCGATAAAGCAACTCTGACCTCAGCCCTATTGAACACCTTTGGGATGAATTGAACAGGCCTCCTCACCTCACCTACATCGGTACCTGACTTTACTAACACCCTTGTCTTAGAATCAGCTCCAATCTTCTCAGGCACACTCCAGAATCTAGTGGAACAGCTTTCCAGAAAAGTGGAGGTTAATATAAGAGCAAATGTGGACTAAATGTGGTATGGGGTACGAGATATAAAAAAAAAAAAAAAGTATAAAAAGGTTTTGTAACACACCAACAGATGGCAGCACAAGGCTGCATGCACAGTCACAGGGCTCACCGACATTCAAAAGTCAGTGTAGAACAAAGAGCAAACGTAAAATACTGTCACAAAATCTGAAAGAATCAGAAATCGCTCAAGGTGTTTCAAGCGGCTCGCATGTTTCATTTAATTACTGGAAGAGGACGAGAGATCAGGAAGACCTTCAACAAGCTCAACCCCCGAAAATGTCGTAGTTCTACTGCCAGGTTTCAAGGCGAATGAGGGAGGACATTCAGCGAAAGCGACCAGATTTGTGGCATGCACGTCTTGAAACTTGAGTTACTGATCAGAAGTCGGGGGTTCAAGCCCTGGTATCGCCAAGCTGCCACTCTCTGGGCCCTTGAGCAAGGCCCTTAACTATCTGTGCTCCAGGGAGTCTGTATCATGGCTGACCATGATGTGACAAGAACAGTATAAAGCACGTTCCTTTATTTTCTTTCAAACAAATATGGAAGCTAAGTATTAGAAACGGAAATTTATTTCTAATGCATGTCACACTTGCTACTGTACCCTGAAATCACAGGAGTATAAAAATACAACCCAGTGTGGATGGTCCAAGGTGACAAATGTGTGTGTCCTGGAAGCTGACTGAATAGATCAGACCAACCCGTATCTCCTTGTCTTCTTGCTCATCGGCCCGAAGGCTGTTTCTCTGGCCTGAGAGTCTTCTCTGTCCCTCTGCATAGAGTAATAAGTGCTGATTCTGTGCACGATATCAGATTTGAGATTAAGGCATCTTTGCTGGGATGCTTGCGCTTTGAAGCAGGCGATGGGATGACTTCCCGGAGGGAAAGCTCATATTAGAAAAGAATGCAGGAGAGATGGCAGCAAGCTTACAATGAAACACCTCTGTAGCCTACCTATAGGGCTCGTGTAGCATCTCCACATAAGTAGGTGTTTCGGGTTAATTTTTGCAACTAATGCAATGTGTGATAGGGTTTTTACGAATTGTGTTACAAGAACGAGCAACGTTTACCATCTTCCCGCCATATCTCAATTGTTGTCCATGGTTTCCATGAACCATGGTTTCCACAAACCATGTTAGCTACTTTGGCAATTTGCTCACATCTGTGAAAGTTTGCAACTCGATTGTTGGTTAAGTCAGTGAAGGAAGTTACAGCTCTACCTCTGCCATGTTAATCTGTATTCTATGTGACTCTCAGGACACGCCTCGGTCTCCGTAGTTGTCATGAAAAGGCTAGGGTTTGTTTTTTGTTTTTTGTTTTTTTAGGTAAAGCTGAAACCATAGTAAGATGTAGAAATTCTTTATAACATTATCATTTGTCATAAAGGGCTTATGTAGGTGTAACTGTAATATCACAGACTTTGACAGTTGCTATAGGCTTTTTGATGGATAATTCTAAAGACTTTGCTCAAGTCTTCTTGGCCATGTCTGACATAATGTTTATGAAGGTCTTAGGAGATGTAAAGTAGCCCTATGAACATGCTAAAGTGTCTTTGTAGTGTGTAATCATTCACTAAAGCTTTGTGTGTAATGGACAGCATACTACTGTGTTATGTACAGCATTGTACTATTGAGTCTAGTCTCTGACTATTGAAGCTGTAATTGGAACTGGGCAGCCATTTCTGACGATCTTGAAGGAAACGAGACTGGGGGGTTTTGGGGAGAAAAAGCTAGACAGCTGTTTCCTATTAGCCGCTAGTCACATGCTACCGACCTGACAAGCAGACTGTCCTGCTCCTTCTTTCATTATTTCTTTTCAATCCCCCATCTCTTCAAACCTGCATTTATAGGATTTAAGACCAAAAAAAAAAGATGGACGAAAATGCATCCAATTACAGGGTCATCCCAATTTGTCCGCTCATGTCAGCGCTGCTCATCTGGACACCCCCCCAGCCTTAGGCCTCTTTCCCTCATCCTATTTTTCTCTCTCTCTCTCTCTCTCTCTCTTTCTCTCTCTCTTTTGCTCCGGAGTGTGTAAACGTCCTGACGCTGGAACATGTGGGAGCGATTACAGCTGCTGGATTTTCTCATTGTTTGAGTGTTTTCTGTTTCGCTTCGTCTTGCGCTAGAGTGTCCGCTCTCTGTCTCGCGCCTGGCCTCTAATCCCCGCTGTATTCATGAATAGTAATGTTTGGCAGCCATTTTTGGCACACGGGTTGCCAAATTAGTGCAATTTGTGCGCTTATTTAGGACCAGGTTGCTTGTGTCTTTTTTTTCCCCCCTTTTCTTTCTCCCTCACACACACACACACACACACACACACACACACACACACAACACACACACTATTACTTACTTTCTGTCTTTTCACTCTCTTGTGCAGTCAAGTAGGACAGTTCAGTCTGTCCAAATGACACAGGATGTGTCTCCAATGTCTCCAGAGTCTCCAATGTGGAGCCGCTAATCATATATCTGCTCTTCTCTTCGTGACACATGACTCGCCCACCTAGAGCAAGAGGAAAAGGCTGTATGACACAGAATCTCCTCTGCGGTCCATCACCTCTGACCAGAATCACCACAGCTGTCTGTCACGCGTCTATTGAAGAACGAGAAAGAAGGACGAGCGCTCTAGTATGAGTACCTCCTTTGTAGCTAGCTAGCTGGAGTCGGCCCTCCAAAAAAATGTCTGGCGATGTGTTTTCATCTGCTATGGTGTTACTTTTCCAGAGGAAACTCTCTCTCTCTCTGTTTCTCTTCCTTCTTTCATTCTTTTCCTCCCTCCATCTCTCATTCTTTCCTTCTCCATTTCACCTCTCTGGCTGCAGGGTGGTAGAGTCTCTGCTCCTCATTAATGTCAGAGGCATTAGGGCTAGACAGGGATATGGGTCTAATTTGACATTTTCGGCATCTGTCTCCAATATCCCTTCGCCGAACGAGAAATCCACGGAGAGGTGAAAAGGGGGGTCCTGGGATAGATGGAGAAGTTGCTCAGGCGGCCTACGACACCACTCATTTAATGCCAATCTCCTAGAACAAATCTCTGACAGTCAGGGGCTGGGGCTGGGGCTGGGGCTGAAACACACACACACACACACACACACACACACACACACACACACTCACACACACAACATGCACCACATAAAGCTTCAGTGGGTGCCTTAAGTGCACCGAACAACAGAATCCTCTACAGCAATATTGCTTATAAAGAAGTAATATTAGACGAAAAATAAAGGTTTATTTTCCCCGACACCATTTCATTTTCTGTTACCATTCCACTTCCTCGCAGTCCCCATTTCCTCCACCCTGTGTCCTGTAATGAACAGAGATTCGCCTAGAACGAATTGTAGCACTAAATTCATTACACGCAGAAAAATAAGCACTTGCTATTATTCAGACTAGAAAGCTATTTACAATAATACATACTTATGCACATTTGTATACAAGGTCCATTTCTAGGATTTTTTGAAGTTTTTTGCATGTTAGTTTGTTTTTTTCTACTAGTATTAGCAAAAATTAGCTTGTAAGCATAGGTTAAAGTGGATTGGTGCAGTTTTTTTGGAAGTTCCATTGAAATTCATTATAAACTAAAAAAGTAAATTTATTCTCACATGGAATGTCGTACATTTCCCTATTTGTAGGTTTGCCAGAGGAATTCCGGGCTGTTCTTGGATAATTCCACAGAAGGCTTTTTTTTTTTTCTAATGCGACATCATAATTACAAAATAGTCTTACGGTTTACAACCTTTCGATAGTTGTGAATATCGAGCTAAATTAATAAACTCAGTCACTGCAGTTGTATTTTCCATTCGAATTCAGTATTTCTTCGTAAAACATAATGCACATGCATAAAAATTGCTCTTTCACCTCCGCTGGATCGTTTGTTGTATCGCAGTAGAAATTCAGCTCCTCGTCTGCCGTGACGTTAAAATACGTCGTGTTTAAAGCTGCCCAACTTGTGTTCCTTTGCTGCCGGGTGTGAGAGCAGCTAGCATGGCACATCACAGTGTTTGTCCAGCTGTGCAAATGAAGTGTCTAGAGAGCTGAAATTATCGTCACATAAGACGTTTTTGCTAAAGATAGGAACAAGTGGCGGTGGTATAATGGGCTTCATATGACTTGCTTGTTATTTCTTCCAACAGTCTCTGTTCTTTCCTTTTCCCTCGTTTTTTTTTTCTCTTCACTTGATAGACTGGTGTTAACAGAACTGCAGTTGCATAAATGTTACTGCAAAGACTAAAAAACATTATCTGTTGATAAGGGTTGCGATATGCATGCAGGAAAAAACTTTTTTCTGGTATTTGTTTTTAAAATTTCAGGCGAAAGAATTCAGACAAAATGGGACTGGTTGCTAACATGTGGGTCAAGAGGATGTGGGTGATGTCTGGCATATAAATTCTACAAACATCAATCAATATTGTGGTACATTCCATATCCGTTTCTCCCTAAACTTGTGGATTACTTATCAAGTATGGAAATTATGGGAATTCTGGGTCTTTGTTCTGAAAATACTGCAAAATCCTATTCATTTCGATTTATTTCTAAACAGCTTCTAACAACGTACATTGTCTCAAAGCAGCTCTACAGAATGTAAGGCTTATAGAACAAATTTCACTTATATTAAAATTTGGGTGTATTTATCCTCGATGTGTGAGCGAGAGGCGACTGTGGCAAGGACGAACTCTCTGAAAATGATGTAAGGAAGAAACCTTGAAAGGAACCAGACTTAAAAGGAACTCCATACTCATTCGGGTGACAACAAGATAACTGGCTTCTTCGAATTATGCCAGTCGTGCAATCCTAAACAGAGGATGTGAGAAGTTTAGGGAAGTAGATAAAATGTTGGACTTGTGTTGGTCATGTGTTCAAATCCCCGCACCACCAAGCTGCCACTGTTGGGTCCTGAAGCAAGGCTTTTTACCCTTAATAGCTCAGTTGTATAAATGATACAGTATAACTGTAAGGCTACGTCTACACTAATTTGAAAAATGTAAATGTAAAAATCGTAAAAGTTGTTAATCCACACTAGTAAGACGTAAGACACTTCGAACTGCATCATTTCTGCCTGGTGTTTATTTACTTTCCAGCTGTTTTCAAATGTATCCACTTTGGAGGGCGTTTTCAAAAAGCTACGCTTTCATTGACTAAAAAAACGCTGCCACAGCGTGGACGGAAGCCAAAACGGAGAGGAAAATATGCGTTTTAGAATTCGTATTAGTGTGGACATGACCTAAGTCGCTCTGGATAAGTGTGAAAGCCAAATGTCATAAATGTAAAATGTCCTGGTGTATCCTAATATATTTTTCCCACACGGCACGTCCTTATTCTTGGACCTAATGTATTCACATGTGAAGCGGACTTTCCAAGGCAAATATACTAAAACACATACACACACCACATGCGTTGTTGAGGAATGTCTCAGTGTGTAATGCATGTATAATGTAATGTGATGTAGT
The DNA here is from genome assembly GCF_014805685.1 of Silurus meridionalis. Classification (NCBI taxonomy): domain Eukaryota; kingdom Metazoa; phylum Chordata; class Actinopteri; order Siluriformes; family Siluridae; genus Silurus; species Silurus meridionalis. The sequence goes on from NC_060894.1 coordinate 19,509,914, forward strand.
GCTGACTCCTTCAGTGTAATCCTATGCTGTGTAATGGGATCTGTTTCATGACTCCTGAAGGACGGCAGCAGGCAAGGGTTCTGACTCAGAGGAGGAAGAGGAGGGTGGGTTGCGGAGACAGAGGGAGGCTGCACAGACAAGGGTTATGACAGCACTCTCTCCCGAGATCAGACTACACATTCCCGCTATCGGGTGCATGATTATTGACTCCTCAGCTTAGTGATTTAATGAAAACGCCTGGAATGAAATTACCTTTTTCATCACCGGGGTGCCGGTCTGCTCCAGTGCAGCTTGAGCTGTGGCTTCTGTCTGCAAAGCCATGCATAATTGAACAAATGATATACTGCGGATACCTGTAGATGTCAGCATTATGTAGTATTCGTGTTCGAATGCTCTTTTCAGATTTTCGTTTGTCTGTTTGGGTGTATCGAGATGACAAAATGACACGCTTGCTATGTAATTGACAGGTTTTTCTTTAATTATCTGAAATTTGTTTTTAAAAGCGCAATACAACATCTGGCTGTCACTTATATGCCTCTTTGAGTCTTTGTCGGACGAACAGAAAGATGGGCAATAAAATAAGTGGGAAATTGCTCATTCGTGGCGTTCTCTGACTGATCAGCAGCTCTCGGCATCGTTATTGTACCGTGATGTATTGACTCGTGTCTGCTAATGGGCAGTAAAGCTTTTGGAGATGTTGTAATTGGCGTCGCGAGGTATCAAGCCTGTCTCCAGGCTTGACGCGCAATCAACAAGCTCTAACTAATGAGCGCCGCGTTTCGTCTCGGCACGCTTCAAACAGGGCTGCTAGCGGGATTCTGAGCCGATCGTTATGTAAATATTTACCTGGATAAGACTAGCAATGAGAGATTGGACAGAGGAAACCCAGGCAGCATCGAAAAGTAGCTGGAAAAAGACTTAAACGAGAGAAATGGAAGAGAAGACGTGGCTAGGTAGCTGTTCCTTCTCTACTCCACTCAACTCAACTCAACACCTCCCCATGTTCCCCAGGGCCTCCTCTGATTCAATCTCATCTCCTCACTCCTCAACTGATGTGATTGACCTCTCACAGCCACTTAGTTTGGTTGCGGGTGATGAGTCCAGTGGCGTCCCGCGTGCTCTCTTTCCATGATGAAAGTGTAGTCAAGTGCGACAGAAAAACGTCAGTTCCCTCAGAGTGATTGTCTGTGATCCCTGAATTTTATTTTATTTTTTATATCACCTTTGGACTAGGAGCTAAAATCCTTGAAGAGAACAGCTATTTTAGCAAAAGCTAATGGTTTTATTTAAAGAAAAAAAAAAGGGAGAGAAATAGAAAAGCACCATGTTTGTTACAAAGGTCAGGGTTGTTAGATGGAAGGTTCTCACAAATAGGTGTGTATACAATAGGTGTCCTATTGATCCTATTTTAGGAATAAAATACTAAATGCAGATTCTGGAAGATTAATAGAATTGTTTTAAGATAATTTATCTTTTTTTTCATACTTAATAAAACTTATACAGTAGTTATTTTACCTGCAAATGGATTTAAATTACTATCAGTGACATCATTTGAGGCTGTGTAGCTTTTAAGACTTTATTTTAGTTCAGGGATTTAAAGTTGCCCAGTAAAAGAATTTCAGTAATCACACTTAGGATTTGTTCATTTATATTTTTTATTCCAAATGTTTGTTTTTCAACACCAACACATTTATTTGCAACCTAATAACAAATTCTAAGACATTTAAAACATTTAGTTACCACAACATTATTCAGTAAGGCATTTATTTTTCGGAATCTTTGCTCTTTATATGTTCGTTAATGACGAAATACATTCAATAATGTATCAAATTTGATGTTGCGATAATTTTTTATATTTTGCGAAGCAGCAAGTAATGATTTTGCTTTGTTTTTGCATCGTAACTATTGTGTGTTACGAATACATTTGAATAAATAATTGTTGACAATATGCAAGTATGCATGATCTTGATTTTAATATTAAGCTTGTTTTTTTCGTTTAAATGCTTTGAAATTTTAAAACAGAATATATAATGATGAAATTTTTTACATTTATTAACTGATTAACAAGCTATTTTTATGTTAATTAGGCTAAATCAACTACTTAGGATCAATGTTTTAATGCGTATGTTTGTGTGAATTATGTGCTTTCACTCAGACAATGTTAAAATGCGACAATCTTTTCCTCTTCTTTCTCTGCAGTCCTGCGTGATGATTTTAGACAGAATCCCGCTGATGTGATGGTAGCCGAAGGGGAACCGGCTGTTCTGGAATGTCAGCCCCCTCGTGGCCACCCAGAGCCCACCATCTCCTGGAGGAAGGATGGAGCCAACATAAACGACCGAGACGAGCGCATCACGGTGAGCCGGAACGAGCCCATACCCTTATTTCCGTTTGTGCTGATCTGCATTTCGCTTGTTTATACCGGAATTCCTTTCGAATTTCATTCGCTACAGCTGTTCTCACAGCTCCAGCGAGCTCCACGTCTGAACAATAAAGCTGCAGCAGGCATGTCGAATCTTATCTGCAAAGAGCCAATGTGGATTTTGTTTTGTTTTTTTTAAACATCTCAGCGGTACCACATCTGAACGTACAAGTTTAATCGATTGGACTTGATCTTCAAGCGATTGGTCAGTTGTATCAGTGTGTTTTCTGCTTAGTTGGAATTAAAACCTGCAGCCACGCTGGCTTTTTGATGATAAAATTCGACGTCTCTGGACTACAGCAATCGTTTTCTTGTTTGGCTGCGTTGGAATGCTGCATTTGAATAACAAAAAGTTACAATTTGGATCAAATGTTGAAAAAGTGTGTGGTGTTTTTGAGAAACTGCCTATGAATAAAAAGGGGGTGGTTGTTAGAAGTTCTTTAAAGGTTTTGCAATTTTTTTGGGAATAGGTCACAGTTCTTTTTATTCGAAAAACAAAAAAACTACTGTATGCTTCTATACATCTGGGGATCTCATGTATTTTATGCAGCCGGCACTAATTTTACTTTAAATATAACTCCTGGACCTTTCGTTTGGTTTTTCAAAGTTCTTCAAAAGTTCTGCAATGGTTCTTTGAACAGGTCAGGGTTCTTGCCATTGAAAAAACTACCGCAAGTTTCTATATAACTGTGTTTTTTCGCACCCGAGGCTCTTTATAACCATAAATAAAGCCCATGGACTCTTTGTTTAGTAATGTCATTTAATCAGTCAAATTACAAGGAATTATTAAAATGTGTACATTTTATTATTTATTATAATTTAATTATTTTTTGTGCTACTATGGTTTGGATCAAGCTCCATAACGTGATCTACACCTTTGTAACAATCATAATAATGATGATGATGATGATGATGATGATTTACGCCCCGGCTAGTTTTTGTGGATTTTGAGAACCGTAGCTATAAAAGACCTTTCAACATTCCTACATTGGATCACAGTAAAAAAATGCATGCTCTGATTGAATTTCTTTCCTGATTTGTCTTGATTTATTTGTTCCATATGTTAAAGCCAGGAAACATGAGGTCCGTTTGGTTGAAATCCAATTGCATTAAACCCCAGTGTAATCGAAGAGATCCTCCAGTGAAGAACTAGTTATTGCTCACACAGTGTGCTATCTACGCTGACGTGCCGTTTATGTGTTTGCGTATTACACGCTGATGCAGGGGCCATTACGCCTGACACGTCTCCTCCATAATCCCGCAGCAGCAGGTTAAGATAAAGCTGTACGTGCAGAACGACCTGCCATGTGTTGATTTAGGATTCAGACCTGTAAGGACTGAGATGCAGCCGGTAGTTTAGCGAGCACGGCCGAGCCTCTCCTGCCAATTAGTCACTTTTAATTAAGCGTGTGTGTTGGAGTGGGGGAGGATTCGATCACATCTGGGCGCTTGTTAGGGAGTTCTGACCTCGGAAGACAACGGAGCAGCACTTAACGAGGACTGACTCGTCTTTCATGTCTTTTATTATGAAGATGCTTCACAGCTCGCAGCCAACTCCATAGGGGACTGCAAAAGCTCTCGGAAAGTGCGTGAGTGTGTGGAAGCGTGTGGGTGTCTCATGTACTTGCCAGTTAATGTTTTTAACAGAGGCTTGTAAAAAAAAAGGCCGGCAAAAGAGGAATACGGCTTGAGAAAATGCTGCTTACAGTACGTCATCGCAAAACGAGTGTACAATTAGAAACTTCTAGTTTGATGCAAATCCTAGGCATTATGTCAACACCAGACCTACACAGATTTCAAACGTTTCCTTGCAGGTAATGGGTTTTCTTATCTTTTTTGTGTTTTATGTCGCATGTAAATAAGTGCTTGTTTAATGAAATTTCTGGCAAGTAGTGTATGCTCTGAAAAAGTGCCATAGATCACAACCATCTGGCATCTATTCTTTTTCTTGCAGTACTACTTGCAGTTCCATTGCTCTTATACCAGGGGTCTCCAAACTTTTGTACACCATGACCACGGAGCTACCACCTCACTTTATTATATAAGTTATTATGTACTTGGTTATTATTGTAGAAACGATATTAGACTACAGATCATATCACAACAAGCTCCTGAATATAAATCTCATTTTGATTGCTATTGTCAAAGTCATGCTGTTATAGAACATGAATTATGAAAATGTGTTCCCACAATGATCCAGTGAAGTATTTTCTACACATCTACAATTGAATCTTATGGATATACACCACAGGGCCATTTTTTTCTTCCATGTGCTTCAAGCACATTTCTCCAGAGAGACAATTGAATATCAAGATGGATGAGACACAGTTAGGTTGGATAGTTTGGTGGGGCAGGAGGATCGTAGGGAGGGGGCAATAGCAGAAGCAGGTGAGTTGAGATTGTAGATAACGTCATAAGCAGTATATTAAACACTGGTATTTAGAAAGACTACTCAACATTAGCTTAAGAGAAATAGCTGAATTTGTTCAGCTCCACGATTGAGATGCGCTTGGGTTTCGTCTCGGACGTTCCTTTTTGTATCGCTAAGAAGTTTGTTTATGCCTATAACGTTGTCTTGCTCTAAATCTTTACATCCTTATTAACTGTAATCTGTTGCAGTCATGCTAAAAAATATACAGTGTCTAGATAGGATGAAGGAATGGAGATTGTGATTGAGATAGTGATTTAGGACCAAGCAGCTAAAATTAGAACAAGAAGAAGTAAACACTTGGTTGGAGGTTTCATTTACATTTACACGAAGCAGCTAATTGTGTTTGTGTATGTGTGTGCTTAGATGTTTGAGTAGATCATTTTTTTTTTCCTTCAGATCCAAGCCCATGATTTGGTAGCTTGTTTCTATAATGAACAGAAGTTAGTGCATAATGCATTCTTTAAATGAACAAGAGGAATCGGTGTTTATTGTGCACTAGAATTTATGCAGTAAAGCCATACAGAGGAACATCATAGAAGGAGTATGTCTTTAGGACATGTCCATGACAGGTTCTCTTATCCTCAGGGAAGGACTGATGGAGACTCTGGTTCTGTGTGTGACATGAAAAATGAGGTGTTTGAGGTAGGATGGGGTGTTTGCATTGAAACAAAGGAAATTTCCATTTTGTTTGTTCTCGCCACTTTTTTTTTTTTTTTTTTTTTGTTCCTGGATATCAGTGGATAGACCGCCGCCCCGTCCCCCATCTCTCTTCCTCTCTCTCTCTCTCTCTCTGGCTTGCTTGCTCTTCCTCTCCTTTGTCACCATAGGTCTGGCCTGGACTCTTTCATCTGTTCTTGCTTTTATCCCAGTAGACGGCTTTTTTTTGGTGCCCTGTGCTCTTGGGATTCATTCTTATGATGAGGACTGGGGTTTCCATTCCATTTTGATGATTTCCCTGTAGTCACTCAGCACTGACCACCGATTCCTCGTGTGTGTGGGCGTTCAGAAAATTGCAGGTCTTATCCTTGTCTGATACATCCACTGTGAATTTCATCTTATGTTAAAGTCAAATGGAACCAAAAAAGGGGGATGTTAGTGGTTGTCCCATTCTTTCTATCTCTTACTCACACACACACACACACACACACACACACACACACACACACACACACACACAATTTGAAGCTGTTCTGATCAGTAGTGAGTTTCTAGGTCATCATGGAGTTAAGGAAAATTAGCCTAATGCTAAATTGTGAACAGAACATCAAGTCTAAGACAAACTGTTGTGAAAGAGGAGAAAATGGACAAAGGAAAAGAAAGTAAATTAGCTAGACAGCTAGTTCTCTGTCAAAGAAATAGCCCTCATAGCCAAACACAACTTCCTGTAAAAGCTAGCATACAGGTTTTAAGGTCGAAATACCTAGCTAGCTAGTTTCCTCTGAGAGATGATCAGCTAATCAGTTAAGCTTTCTATCCATCACAAAATGCAGTTTGTGGAAGTTTGAAAAGCTTCCAGAACGTTTGGATACAGCGTAAAACGAATGAAACACCAAAACTTCAATCACATGTGAAGACTGACAAAAGAGCGGAAAATATGAATTTGCTATAAAAATATTTTTTAATCCCAACCTTATAATTATACATTGCTTCATATACTGAGGAATACGTTTTTACATGAGATATCTAACAGCCACGTTTATAAAAATGTGCACATTTTATAGCTTGAAAGATGATAAGAGGAGCTTAATATTAGCCACAGACGCAACATCTTGAGAGGTCTGTAGATAGGTTAGATCTTTACCCTATCCCAATCCCAAGATGACATTAATATGCTCACAGTATTTTTCCCATATGCTCCCATCTCATCGCTGGACAGATTATTAACAGCAAAAAGCAGACAAAAATACGAACAAATGGAAAGAGTCAGGAAAAAGGGTGAGGAGGTGAAGAAGTGATTGATTCTGTCCTGTACATTCTCTGGTGGTCTGATGAGTTCGGAATGTGACAATACCAGACGATTGTTCTTCAAAGTATTTGTGCTTTTTCTCTGCTTCCAGATGTTCTCCTCTGTGTCTCATCTGGACTGTTGTCCTCTTATCGTTAGGGCTTTCTGGGTATAATCTTAGTATTCGTAAAAGAATGGGCAGTGACAGTTTATGCACAGATCTATCTCTCTCTCTCTCTCTCTCTCTCTCTCTCTCTCTCTCTCTCTCTATATATATATATATGTGTGTGTGTGTGTGTGTGTGTGTGTGTGTGTGTGTGTGTGTGTGTATGTCTCACATTGTCTGTTTTGTCTTGTATAGTCCAAGCTAAATGTGTTATTTATGTCTGTACTTTTCAAAGTCACTAACGGCTGGAACCAAATTCCTTGTGTTTCAATACACTTGGCTAATAAACCTGATTCTTAATCTGATAAATATATTAAATAAAAATAAATTATGTATGTAGATAGAGCGACAGACAGACAGACAGACAGACAGACAGACTTGGTGCTTGATTGTATTTGTGTATGTTATACACGTGGTAATTCTTTTTTAACACCAACACCCCCCCATATAACTTGAGAGCTGTCTTTCACAATTCAGCACCGCTGAGGCTTCAGCCCTTGTCAAATGAGCAGTAATGCGATGACACTTCAAACCAGTCTCTCCCAGCAGGGCTGAGCCCAGCTCTCACTAAAGAACTGTGCGTCTTTGAAACCCTCTCCTTCTCCAGGGTGCCTTTGTGGCCTCCACTAAAGCACACAAGTGCCTTTTACGAGCTTGAGGAATGTGTCAGCTCGTGGAGCGTGGAGGTCAGGCCTCAGGCGTCCTCCTTCTCCGGCCTGAGGGGCGGTCAGGCTAGCTGCTATAAATCTGCCCAGCTAGGCGATTAGCTCGAACTGAGACCTCTCCCAGACATTCACACTCATAAAAAGAGCTCAGACCTGTAGGATGAGGTCTCCACTTGTTTTTGGACATGGTCGAGTGCTCTTCAAAACCTCCCCTGCTTTTAGCACTTCTGTTTTTACTGCTGTTAATTATAGCTAAACAAATACACAACACTAGTACCTTCACTGATGTGTATTGACATTCTCTGGAATTTTTTTGCTTGAGGACAAACTAAACAGGTAGAAATGGAGCCAGAATTTGTTATTTCGTATGCTGAGGGATTGTTTTTCTTAAGTCTTTTTGCTATGGACAAATAGCTTACTGTGTCAGTTACAACAGCTGCTGAAGCTTCGATTGCTTTAGCATTTAAAGCAGTGCTTGAAATTTGCCAGACTCCATAGTATACTGCAGTTTGTCCCCCAAAGTGATCCTTAGGGACCCCAGATGGTCCATGAATTCTGCTTTATGAAGCCCCCAACACATCGAAACAAAGCATTTAAGGAAACTGAATAGCAGGTACCAGTGTATGAAGAGCTGGGAGAAAAGAAAAACATGGTGTCCCCAGGGTCCAATCTGGAAAACTGTAACTGTAGAGTGCTTTTTTAAAGTGAACACTGTCACTGGTTAGATCGCGTTATAAAACTTTCTCAACAGTGAGGTTCATTCAAAAATTGGCCAGTGACGCAGTGTTTGTGATGTTGGCTCTGTTTCCCAGTACTTTGAATGTAAATTTAATAATAGCTGTAAGATTCATTTCAGGGGATCATTTCAGGGACACATTAGTAATTGGACTCTTGGCTGCTCAGATGTCTCTTGGCAGGACGCGTAGTTGCATAACTACTTCATTTACAGGAGATGTAATGAAGTTTTAAAACTAATTTTGGATGTTTAAACAATGCATTTAGCTGCTGTCTCTCAATGTGAGAACCAAGGACACATGCTGATACTGAAATCAACTCTCAATAATTCTGCACCAGTTTAAAACGAATAGTTGATCCATTTGGGTTTGGTACGTGGCAATGGTAGTATGGCAAATACAGACAATAGAAACAAACAAACGAAAATAAATCAATAAAAACACTCAAAGCGCATACAATTATTAATTTATTGCCAAAAGAAGTGTTGTAGGGGGATGCTTTTGATTAGAATTCAAATGAAATGAAAGCCCACGTCAGCCGACCTCACACTTTTTTTTTTTTCTTGTTTTTTTTTTATCTTAATTAATTTTGAGATTCAGGCATTTCAATTACCCAGTCTTTAATTCGATTCTGTTTCCTTCCTGTCAATTACCCTAAAGTTAATTATGATCTGTTAATAAAATAATAATGTCTGAAGAATTTTTGCGAAAATCTGCTTTATTTGAAATGCTGTCATGTTTGTAATGAGTTATGGAAATGTTAAAATATATGAATTATTATTATTAAGGGGGAAGAGCAATTCATGGAACCCAATGATCTTGTTTTGCAGATCCGAGGTGGAAAGCTGATGATCACGAATGCAAGAAAGAGTGATGCTGGAAAATACATCTGTGTGGGAACCAACATGGTGGGAGAGCGCGAGAGCGAAATTGCTGAACTGACTGTTTTAGGTAAACACACCTGTATTTCGTGGCTTGACCTTCCTATGCCAGAGCTGTAATGTAGGTGTAGTTTAGGACAGTCCCAACATCTTTCTAATAGGCGAAGTGGACCTGCTTTGTCTCATTTGTTTGGAAAATTGAAAGGTTTCGCTACGTAATAACAGACCTGCTTGTGCAGCTGTCCCTCAGTTCCCTCTCTTTTCACTCAGCCTTTTGATCCCTGTGTGTTTTTTGGCCTGGTTGTCCGCCCAGGTCCAGACCAGCTGTGCTCTCTTGATCTGACCCAGACTGTTGACCCGCCCCTCACTGTCCCCCTAACTCTCTCCTCCCTCTTGGTTTCTTTTTTTTTTTAACCATCTTGCCTCAAACTGAAAGCACTTCCTGTCTGCCGAGAAGCCTTATCACATGATCAGCTGGGCCTGGAGCCCACAATTAGAAAGCAAGTAAAAACATTTAGTGCTAATAGAATAATGCCGCTGATTGAAGCAACAGATCGAACGCCTGTGGGAGGACGACTTGGGCAGAAAAGCCCAAAACGGATTAATTGTGCGGATTTTTCATTTATTTTTCATTACATTCTTCATACTTTCACGAAAAATGCAGAATTACATGAACACCAGGGGTTTCTAACCCTAAATATTACGTGGATTATATTGAGAAAAAATGCTAAACACTTGATTTAATTTATGGTGAATACCAATAATGTGCAACATCTCTGGGAAAATGTTCAGATGGCCTCTGAGTTACGATAGTTCGACTTATGATTTTTCGATCATACGATGATCATGGTAATTTGTCTCTTTGCTCTTTATACAACATTGCAACATACATATATACTGTAAAGTTTATACATTATGGCATTCTGATCAGCATTCTTTAAGAGTCCTAGGTAGGCTAGGACATGTCTCGATATTTTCATCGAACCAGAAAGAAGAAGAAAAATAATGCAACCTTTACATTTGTCATTTTTTTTTTTTTGGTGGCTGAACACTTCATGAAAAATTCAGCTGAAATACATGAATGAACACATCACCCTTAGAAAATGGTGATTTAGTGATGAAATGTCAGTTTTTTCTTTTCAACATTTCTAACACCTTCCTCAAGTTCAGGATAATCATGTATGTATAAGCAGGTATGCATGTGCTTTCCAGAGAGGCCCAGCTTCACAAGGAGGCCCACAAGTGTAGTGGTGCTGGCTGACGAGAGCGTGGAGTTTCGCTGCGAAGCCCGTGGAGATCCGCTTCCCACTGTCCGCTGGAGGAAAGAGGATGGAGAATTACCCAAGGGGAGGTAAGGCCCCTTTCCTCTGGCAGCCTAGATGTTCCAGATCCTATCATGCGCACTTGGAGGCAGTTGAGATTCTGAAGGAGTGCTAATGCTCTTGCTTTGCACGGTCGAACATTTCCTTTATGCGCCAACATGTCTGATTCGGCTTTAACGGCTAATTACCCCTAAGCCCTTTCTGAGTCGAATCGGTAAAGAATGCCGGAAAATGTGCAACACAAGAGGGGCGCTAGAGGGGTTGTAACATTTGATATGATTGCGCGTGTATATGTTTTCGACTCGTTCCCACACTTCGCCTTTCACATTTCAGGTACGAAATCCTTGAAGACCACACGCTAAGCTTGCGACGCGTCACGCCGGCCGACGTGGGTTCCTACAGCTGCCTAGCCGAAAACATGGTGGGCAAGGCTGAGGCTTCTGCTACGCTGACTGTGCACGGTGAGAATCCACACACACACACCATGCAACTCCCACCACACCTGCCGCAGCACATGGAGGTAGCTGTCGAGCTCAACTTGCATGGGCAGGAAAAAGAAACCGAAGCTAAGCTTTTCCTGCTCGCTTTCATCACTCATCTCAGAGCATCACCACTACATGACTTCCATGCTCATTTAACGCACCATTCAATGTTAACTGTTCCCGCCTTTATAACTGTGTCTAATCAGATTCTATGTGTAGGGGTGTAATGGTACAAGTATTCTTACTGAAATGTTTCGGTACAGGGCTTTCGGTTGCAGCACAATCCTTTTTACATGCGGAACATAGTTAAATCGGAGTTTCCTCCGGAACGTATAAAGTGGCGGACCGCAAGTTTGTTTAGTCTTCGCATCACACTTTTTAAAATAAATTTTTTTTTCTTGAAAACATTCACAACAATGTAACTAAATTTTTTCCATTTATTTATTTTAATTTAATTAATTTAATTTGTGCAAATTTATTCGATTACGTAATTTAATCAATATAATAAAGTGTATTGCATTCATTTGATTTATTCTATTGTTTGAAAATATTATAAAATATTATTTTAAATATTATTTAACCAAGCAGGCAATTTTTTTATTATTATTTATTTAATCCATTTATTTATTTTTTTTTATTTTTTTTTAATTGTTTTTAAACTTTTATTTTGTTCAAATGTTGATGAACTTTAGGTTTTGCACGTCTTAACCCGACCGTACCGAAAATTAAACGTTTAGAAAAATGTTTTTTTTTATAAAAAACTGCTGTAGTCCATAGTCAATTTCACAATTATTGAATTATCTTCACTCATCCTTAAATAATATTTGTTCCTACAAAACAGTCAAGTGACACATACAATCTCTTCTAGTGACAAAGTTGTCCTCCATACAGAACATTTTAAGGTCATGTGACTGCTTTTTCAGATGTGTCTTATGAGAATCATGACTATCTTGAAGATTCATTTACATTTATTTTTTATTTCATTTATACAACTGAGCAGCTACGGGGTTAAGGGCCTTGCTCAGGGACCCAGACTGGGCAGCTTGTTGTGGCTGCGATTTGAACTCAAAGAATTCAAGTCCTCTGCCTTTGCTGGATAGTAAATCATTAAAAAAAGAATGTGAACATATTTAAAGCTCTTGAGATGTGTGTGTTGTTCCAGAAAGATCCAGAAATGTAATTTCGCTGATTCATTTGTTTAAGAGCAGAATCCTCGCAGCTGGGTGACTGGTTACATGTGCAGCCCACAATCGCTTTTGAACCCATAGCTCCTGTACGCCGTGTCACCAGAGGTCACGGGAAGTGGGTTTTTGAGGCGACGACCATCGTTCCTGTGATCCTCTGAGGAGAACGTGGGCAGCTGAGGGACACGTTAGAAGAGTCTTTGGCTCCTCTTTGAAGAGAGGAAATGAGCTGGAGAGCAGAGTTGCTTTTCTATCACATCCCCCACCCGCCCCTTTTTCTTCCTCCACCTCCTCGAACCCTCTGCCCCGGTGACACCCAGCCAAAGACACATGGAGAGGGGAGGATGGCCTAATTAAAGACAAGCCCCAGTCCCATGCTGGGGAAAATAGCATGTTTCCAATTACACACTCTAATTCCAGACCCGGGAAGCAGCAAAGTGGCGAGCGTGTAGGCAATTCGAGAGAAAGCAGAGAAGGAAAGAGGGATAATGAGTCTGATTGTATGAGCTGAAAAGCCATCCAAAACAACCTGTAGCTTTATTTTTGCAGTGCGTTCTTTTCTTTTCTTTTTTTTTTTTCTTCACTAAGATACTTGGTAACAGAGGAAAGAAACAGCAAGATGAGGGCGAGGGTGAGGAGAAGAAAGCCTCGCCTGGAGGAACCAGACATAACAACGCTGCTGTCTGACAAACAGCAATGATTATCTCATTTGGAGTGATACATGCAGCACGAGATGATGAAGATTACAGTGCCTTTATGTGTGTGCGTGCATATGTGTGTGTCTGGAGAGAAAGAATGCTCAAAGCTGCTATGACTACAAATTGAATTTTATAATCCTCGTATAATTAAATATAGGCTGCATCAGATCATCTGTAATTCATTGCAAAGTTGATAATGAAAGACTATCATTTGTTTAGCACACTTCATATTAACTTTGCTCTCGGTATGATAGAGAGAGGCTGGTGCACTGTAATGCAGTTAAAACAATTGCTTTTCCATGCGATTCGATTCCTTTCCATGCTGACAACCCCAGTTTTTACATTCCAATATTAGTTTCTGTAAAAAAAAAAAAAAACCCTACCCCCTCCCCTTTCCATCAGGCTGATTGCACCAGGAAGACATAGACGGAGGGTTTTCCTTAGCTATCCTCGGTCACGGTTGCCGCCAATCAGCACTGGAAAACCCGAACCAGCCGTCATCAACTGGGGCAGATGTTTTTCTTCTAAAGATCCCAGAGTTCTTTTCGGCTTTCAGGTTTTCCATCACCTCACTCTTGGTGGTGTGAAAAAAAACCTTCTCAGGTCTTTTATGGCTGCCATAATTATTCTTCAGGCACCACTCTGATTAAAGTGCTCCAGTCGGCTGGGTTGAGATTTCCGTGACCCAGGTTGAGGGTGCAAAATTGTCAATCTTCTTCCATTAAAACAACATAAGTGACAGTTTCATGTTCGAAGCTCAAAAGTAACTGTGTACACAAGTAAGAGAAAGTGGGATTTTTTTTGTCCAACTGGAACAAATCGTTAACAGGAAAGCAAATTACGCACATCTACAGTACCCGCATGCAGCTCTTTTGCATGAGCCTGGGTGTCATAACTCTGACCAAACACGTCCCCGTGGGGGAGACGGGGTCGTAACTCGAGACTGCTCTCAGTCCGAGCTTTTCACACCTTTCAATGCAACACAGGTCCAACGAGTCTCACAGGGGGAGCTGAACAACCTGCGCCTTGTCTTGCGGTTTTCCCTCCAACACATACCCTCTGACACAAGACCTTTATTTTCCATGCCACCTTCACCCTGCGAGCGCCGGAGGACACAAACACTCGTCTGTCCTCCACCGTACCCCCTCCGGCTCACTCTATAAAGCTGCCAGAGAAATTCATGCCTCGGGCCTCACTTATTTCAATAAACATACTTTACACATCACGGATCACATGCTGCAGCTCCAGCGTGAACAATAAAAACCAGGAAAAGTGCCACTGAAGGCCTGTTTGCCTATTGGGCTATTTTAACACTTTATTTCTTTCATAGTCATTAATAGTCATTAGTCACATTAGAAAGGTTTTATCGTTTTACAGAATAACCACTGCCAATCCTCAGCCAATCATGCATTTCCAAGTAGAACAATTGTATACACCGTGTATTTTAACTGTACATCATACCAGAACAATGCCGCTAGTCTGGCCGATGACTCCTTCTTGACTAATTGCAGGACTAATAAGGCTTGGAGCGAGTAATGGAATGTCTGCTTTCCTGCCGCATTGCACTTTGGGAGCACAGCATCGACTTGCTTGATGCCTGCTGTTCACATATTAATCAAATGCTCCACTTTAATAACACGTCCACAACAGGAGGGCTGGGTCAACGGCTTCGTTTCAGGCCAGCAATAACAAAGATCTTGACCTTGATGTCACCCTTAGAGGCCCACGACCTCATCAGGGCTGTTTGGGTGATCGGGATGTCGGAGTTTCACACGTAGGATTGGATCCACATTGTAGAGTTGCTGGCTATTAGAACAAATATCGTCCATGCACTAATCAGTAGCAGAAGGACAACCATATACGAGGGGCGATCAAACCGGGACTTTAAATTTAGCTAGTATAAAAATTTATATTGTACATTCACCAGACTCTTATTCAAAGCGACTTACATTTTCGCACTCATACAACCGAGTAGATCTTTGCTCAGGGCCTCAGGAGTAGCAGCGTGGTGTTGGTTGGGAGTTGCACTTAAAACTTTGGAAACTAAAGTCCAATGCCTTAACCACCAAGCTATCACCACCACCCCTTAGGCTAGCAAAGCGGTATTTCATCAAGTAGTGGCTAGTGAGTCCTATTACTCATAGGTGCCGCACATGTCGCGGGCCACACAAGATACCAAGAATCAAGATGGCAGGCAACAGAATTAGTGTGTGCATGGGACAGCGTGTGGTGCTGAA
This sequence comes from Silurus meridionalis, assembly GCF_014805685.1. Classification (NCBI taxonomy): domain Eukaryota; kingdom Metazoa; phylum Chordata; class Actinopteri; order Siluriformes; family Siluridae; genus Silurus; species Silurus meridionalis. Next base: position 19,525,081 of record NC_060894.1, read on the forward strand.
GTTTCTTGTGAAAGAAGGTGTAACATTTGCTGATATCTCAAGCACAGTAAGTTAAAGAGACGCTCAGCCGCAGTAGGACATTTGAACGATAGAAACGTTTCAAAAGTGGCTGTACTGCCGTCAGTACCGATCGTTTTTTGGAGATCAGCATTTCAGGATCTGTGTTTCAGCAGTGATGCAGGCTGTCTTAGGATGGTTTTGCCGTACTGAAAAATCTTTCTATGTCCAATTTCTCCAGGCATTAGTTAAACGTATTTTGAAAAATAACTGCAGTTTTCACTGGGAATTTGTTCTCAAAAGTCCAGGTTTGACTTGACAATATGGTATGTAATGTATAAGCATTGTTATATGCTATGTTTTGTATATGCTGGAAAGCATGGTGGTGCAGTGGGTAGCATTGGTGCCTTTCAAGTCCAGGGTTCTTGGTCTTTCTGTTGGTATGTTTCCAGGGTCTTTTTGGTTTTCTTTCCCTTCCCAAAACATGGCATGTCTAAAATGTGAATAAGTATGTACTCGTATGAATACTATCTGCTTTGAATTCACTGTGGTTTCTATTTTTTTGTGTATTTTATTATTAAGAATTCAATCGATTTTACAACTCAGATTTCTTACATGAGACCTTGGAGTCGAGTACACATACGTCCAATTGCATGTATTCAGTATTCAAACATTGTTGTTCATTATTTATTTCCTTGTTATGTCTCCTAATTCATATTGAGTGCTACATCAGGTGTACATCAAAAATCCTTTTTTTCTCTTTTTTCTTTTAGTTATGAGTGGTAAGTTCTCATCCACCACCCCATCATCATCTTCCATCCTCCATAACATGTCTGACACTGAGCTGCTCTGAGCAAAATCAGCTCTGATCACACTCATGGGTAAACCCAAAATGTATCTAAATTAAAAAATAAAAAGGTAAAAGTGATTTTTTTATCCTTTTTTATGATCTGGTGTTCATGCTCATTGTGAATAGACAGTATCTTATATAATTATATTATATTATATTATATTATATTATATTATATTATATTATATTATATTATATTATATTATATTATATATCTTAAATTTTTTTATTTGTAGTTATAAACATTGCTTTGGGTTGTCTTGTGTTGTGTAGTGCCCCCTACGTTTGTCATTCGGCCCCGGAACCAGGTAGTGGGCGTGGGCCGAACGGTCACATTTCAGTGCGAGGCGATGGGCAACCCACAACCGGCCATATTTTGGCAGAGAGAAGGAAGCCAGGTAAGAAATACCCACCACCATGCTTCATCTCAAATTTTTTTCTTAATTTCTAAGTCTAAAATATGTTAATAGAATCCTGAGTTAATTTCCTTCATGTATCAATAAACTGTTTTAAATTCAATACTTTGGGAATACAGTTCGAATAACTGGTGTAAAGTATTGAAATAAATATACTTTGTTACTGTACTTAAGTAATTTTTTAGCTACTTTTACTGAGTATCAAAGATATCAGCAACTTTTACTCTTTACTCAACTACAATTATTATTCAATATATGTGCTTTTCACTCCATTATATTTTAATTGACAATGAGCGTTACCTAATACATTTTGCACCTCTGTTGAAGATGTCATTAACACTCCCCTACCTATTTCTGCTGCCTGTGAGCAACTTCCTCACACTGCTGGCCTCCTTTTCAGTCCAAAAAAAGACCTTCTAAAAACTGAAATAAATAAAATTAATTGCCCCTCGCTGAGACTGAGAGCTGCATTGAATCCCAGTCAGAATATTTGGCTTTACTTCATCTGAAATAATTTACTGATTATTATTTTATTTTTTCCATTGAATACTAATGGTTCTTGGTTCTTAATGGCACTTTGTGACATGACTGTCATTTTATTTATTAAGTGAAGATCCTGTTTTTAAAGTTTGCTATACTTTTTGATCGACTTGTTTGATTTTCGTTTTATTCTGACATGTTGAAGAGGATGTTGTGGCATTGATGGTTAATGCAGTGTTGAGGTGCACAATATAATTTGTATTAAAGGAAATAAAACATCACAAATCTGCTGTTTTGGGCTTCTTGATTTATAATAAAAAACATTGAATCTACTATAATACAAAATATTAATTGTTTGACTTACAACCAGAAACCTTTTAGTTCAGCTGTTTGAATAATTTTTTTTTTTTTAATCTCTATTCATTATTCCTGCACTCTATTCATTATATCATCATATTATTATGTTATTATAATATTATATATTATTAATTATATTTTTTGACATCAAATTAATTCTTATATAGTTTTTTCCCCACACAATTTTACTGTTACTGAATGAATATGGCACAAAAGTACTCAAAATATGAATTTATATGTTATGACTATAACGCATTCTCTAAATATGCAGATTGAAAAAATACCCCACTGGTTATTTTTTTTTGCTTGTAAACCGGTGTTGCGTTACCATATTGCAGGCTGTTATATATTTTGACACAAGATTTGTTCACATAGTCCAAAGATTTCCCAAAACATGGCATTATAGGAATAAATATCCATGTAATTGTTTATAAGGTCGAAAGGTGACATTAAGCTCTAAATATGGTTCTGTCTTCTCTCTCCACCCCGCCCCCACCAATATTTTTTGCACTGGCAGAACCTTCTGTTCTCCTACCAGCCCCCGCAGCCCTCCAGCCGTTTCTCCGTTTCTCAGACGGGCGACCTCACCATCACAGACGTTCAGCGTGCCGATGGAGGACAATACAGCTGTCAGGCACTCAACATCGCCGGCAGCGTCATCACCAAGGCCCTGCTGGAGGTTACAGATGGTAAGGGAGCGTGCCACACACACACACACACACACACACACACACACACACACATACACACACACATACGCCTTCACACTGCGGTAACTGCTGATAAGAAATGTAATTAAGACAATGGGGACTGTGGCTTTTTTCCCAGCAGTGAGGAGTGTGTGTGTGTGTGTGTGTGTGTGTGTGTGTGTGTGTGTGTGTGTGTGTGTGTGTGTGTGTGAATTGCAAATTGGGATCCTGTTGGCTGAAATAAAAGTCTCTATATCCGTGGCACAGGAAATAATTTGATAATTCATTCAGCATTATGAGAATGACTTGGTCTTTGCCACTGGTACGGTTTGGTTTTGTGGGCGTTTTCGGCTGTCCACTGTATCCATCGTGCATTTCCCTCGCCTTTGAACGCTTTTCAGAAGTAATCGAGACATCCCTGACGCTCAAACCCACTGGCTTAAAAATTCTCCGTTTCCATGGCGACCAGATACACAAAGACTCGAAGACCGTCGCTATCCTGCTGTTCTTGTTTTTGATTTCATCGCACCAATTTATTCTCGTAATGACAGACACACACACACACAAACTCAATACTACACAGTCATGATCATTTTAGGTATAAAGCAAAGACATCCAGCTGACCCCTGTTCATCCTCTTTCCCGCTCAGCAACATTTATCGCAACAGTAAAAAAAGCGAAATTAAAAACCCTTCAAGGGCCGTAAAAAAATAATTACACCTGCAGAACCAGCGTCCAAACAGCCCAGACATGTGTACAGTATGTGTCCAGGCGATGTATATACATTAGTTTAATGAACATAAGTGCCCACGGTGGTACCAGGCACAGCTTGTCTGGGTGGCAGAAGAAGCGGGCAATTCTGCATGCTTTTTGTGCTGTGGGTAATGATATGGTAATTTTAATGCTCTCTCGTTCGCTGCACGGACGTAGGCAGGCACGAAATGGAACTCCCATATTCGGTGTACACTCAATTACACTTAATGGAAATGAAACAAGGATGGAGCGTGTTTGATTGAATCTAGCCAAGCACTCAGTGCTGTATGTTGCCTCCTCCCACCCCTTCCCCCTTTCTCATGCTTTTTCTCTTCTGAGTCTGTGGTAATAATCACCAGTCTATACCTCAGGGCTATTTTTCAGGTATGCAACCCCCTCCACACACACACACACACACACCCCTTTCCCTGATATATCAACACCTTTGAGTCATAATGTTTTTTTTTTTTGATGAAGGAAAAGTAAAAGCCTGGTGTTTAAATGTTATTTTCTTTTATTAGTTATTCTGACTGCATTTTTCTGAAGGGTAGATACTGCAGTCGAAAGATTAACCAGAACCTGGAGGACTTTTTTAAAAATTCAATTTGACCTTTTTTCTTTTTAAACTCGTCTTATTTACCTCGTTTCCTCTCTTGGGGTTTTTTATCCTTCATCCTTTTTTTTTCATATGTATTTATTCTTTGCCCAATAGTGGTTTCAGATCGCCCCCCTCCAGTGATTCGCCAAGGCCCAGAGAACCAGACCATCGCTGTAGATGGGACGGTGCTGCTGACATGCATAACCACCGGAACTCCTGCACCGACGGTGCTCTGGAGGAAGGACGGGGTGCTGGTGTCCACCCACGACTCACGCATCTCCCAGCTGGACACCGGAACTCTGCAGATCCGCTATGCCAAGGTCGGAAAACGATGTTCATCAACATGCAATAAACTAATAACACAGCACACGTGATTCACTTCCAAACACCTTCGTGAATTTGACAACTGCTTCTCCTTCACAGCAATCTGCAAAATTGCCTCTAATGGCCGAGTTGACGCAACCTCTTCTTCTCTGCAATGACTATTGTCTATTCATACTGTTGAAGTGCATTTGTGTGTAAAATCCTCTTCTGTGTAGAAGCACTTCACTTGTGTGTGTGTGTGTGTGTGTGTGTGTGTGTGTGTGTGTGTGTGTGATCCACAGCTTAGCGACACTGGAGTGTACACTTGCGTGTCCACCAGTCCCAGTGGGGAAGCATCATGGAAAGCATACCTGGCTGTAGAAGGTAATTTTTATATTAAAAGTGTACTTTCTGAGTGATCTCCGGAAAGATCTACAGAAGTGATCTCCAGACAGAAAAAGGAGAAATCAATGGCCCGTTTTTGAGTGTTTTTGAAATAGAAATATGTGTGATTTTGCTTTTTCAGAGTTCGGAGTGGCGGTCCAGCCCGGCAGACCCACAGACCCAAACCTGATCCCAAGTGCGCCGTCCAAGCCAGAGGTGATCGACGTTACTCGCACCTCTGTTACACTGACATGGAAGGCCAACACAAATGGAGCCACACCCACTTCTTATGTCATCGAGGCATTTAGGTGAATAAAGTATACATTTGTTTTCACTCCTTCCTAAAGATTTATAGTGACATTATTGCAAAATTGTACTGGATAGATACACAAAGCTCATTGTATTGTGTTTATTATATTGTGCTGAATTGCACAATTGCATTGTGTGTGCTAAAGCAAGCAGTCAGTAGGAGTCTTATTGCTTGTGTGTTTGCAATGTTCTGCTTTTGTCCAAATTGAAAATGAAAAATTGTCGTCACAAATACAGATATATACAGTTTATTGGCGTATTTCTGCATGCATTAGTACGTTCCCGCTTTATCTGACATTATTGCTTTGAACAAAATGGATAAAATCTCAGATTAAAATGTCAGTGGTTGCTTGCCGCCGTTGCGAGGAATGCCAAATGAGGTGTGTATAGATCTGTGATGATATCAAGCATGCTGTACCAAGCCACTGGAAACACTACATATTTTCTGATTGAATGACAGTAAAAATTGAGATTTCCTTTCCTACGCTGTCTTTCCAGTCATGCATCCGGGAGCAGTTGGGTGACCCTCGCTGACCACGTGAAGTCCGAAACGTTCATGCTGAAGGGCTTAAAGCCTGGTGCAGTGTATCTTTTCCTAGTAAGGGCAGCCAATGCTTATGGCCTGAGTGACCCCAGTCCCATAACGGATGCCATCCGAACGCAAGGTGATCCTCCAGCGTTGTCTTCTTTCTTCTCTTCTGTTAGAGTAAAAGCTGAGATAAAAAACAGTTGATAGACTTTTTGGGGATTTCTAAACACACATAGATATGTTTATTCTTCAAATGCTTTTGTTTTTCAATTCATTTGTATTTGTATAGTGCTTCTAACAATGGACATTGTCTCAAAGCAGCTTTACAGAGATAAAGTGGTAATTAAAGAGTTTATAGGTAGTCCCAGATTTATGAAAAAATATATTTTTAAAGATTTTTCTATCTTTACAATACAATAATTTGAATTGCTCTGTTTTGCAAAATTATGTACTGTAATTTGATAATTATTAACAAATTAACATATACTTCCCCATACTGATCACCATTCTTCAAAACTCTTGAGTTAGGCCATGTCTAAGTTACGATAGGATCATCGGTATGCATTTCCTTCATAAGTCGGGAACTACTTGTATAAGCTTGTTCCTTGTAATTGTAAGTTTGTTCTTAATGATCAAGCCAATGTGGCAAGGAAAAACTCCCCGAGATGGTATGAGGAAGAAACCTTGAGAGGAACCATACTGAAAAGTGAACCTTTTTGGTCACTGCAATTTATTTTTTACAAACTGTGTCATTTCCACAGACACTCCTCCCACCATACAGGGAATGGACCACCGCCAGATCCAGAAGGAACTGGGGGACGTTGTGGTCCACTTGCACAATCCCACCATACTGTCATCCTCCTCAGTCAGAGTGCAGTGGACGGTAAGAGACACTATAATCCCTTTCTCATACAACAACTTTTGTGAGTGTTCTATACATAAACCATACGAATGAGGTGGTATCGAAAAGTTTCGAGACTAGTTTTGTAACTAGCCAACAGATGGCAGCACAAGGTACATTTAACATTAGCACCGACACATGCGATTTTTATGCCAGAAACAACATGATCTTACTTCCGCACCCACTCTACTCACCAAATTTGGCTTTTGCAAACTTTTCCCTCATCCCTAAGATGAACATGCAGCTCAAAGGTCTCTGTTTTGACGCCATTGTGGCGATCTAGCGCTCGAATCGCAGAAGGTGCTTGACAGGCTACGAAAAAAAGTCTTCCAGGACACAATCTAGAAGTGGCAGGAATGCTGAGAGAGCAGTATTGCTGTGCAATGGGACTATTTTGAGTGAAGAAGAGTGTAAACGTAGGTAAATAAAGTATTTTCTTGCAAACAGAGCAAGTCTCAAAACTTTTTGATGTTACCTCATATACATACAGTATACACCAACCAGGCATTATGACATTATAGCATTATAAGCGGTGAAGTGAATAACACTGATTATCTCTTCATCATGGCACCTGTTAGTAGGTGGGAATTTATTAAGCAGCAAGTAAACATTTTGTCCTCAAAGTTGACGTGTTTAAAGCAGGAAGAATGGGCAGGTATAAGGATTTGAGAGTTTGACAAGGACCAAATTGTGATGTCTAGACGATTGGGTCAGAGCATTTCCAAAACTGCAGCTCCTGTGGGATGTTCCTGGTCTGCAGTGGTCAGTATCTATCAAAAGTGCTACAGGTAAGTAACAGTGGTGTACCGGTGACAGGGTCATGGGCGGCTGATGCTCATTGATGATCATGAGGAGTGAATGCTGGTCCGTGTGATGAGCTTCTGTAGCTCAAATTGCTGAAGAAGTTAATGCTGTTGATCCTTGACACGTCAGAGAGGACTGTTATACTGCCACGAACACCCTGTTCTGTATACATTAGCTAACATGTCATTGATTAGCTAGTGTCTCTCTCTGATCGATATGGGAGAGGATCATGGGTTATCCTTGCCACCCAGTTCGAAAAGTGAAGTATTCCCTAGCCTCAGATGGAAACTCTTCCGAGACAAACAACCGGGCAATGCTTGTGCCACTCATTAGGTCCTGCTTGGCTCTGTTTCTCATCTTGGTCAATTCACTGTGTAGACACATAAACATTCCTATTAGTCCAAAAGCCTGTCAGCAACACTCTGTGCTTTGTTATCGTACACCATGTTAGTCACGTCTGCTGCTCAGCACCGTACAGTTCAACAGTATTAGCGTAACAGCCCGTGATTTTTCCCCTCGACCCAGTGCAGGTCTTTTTTTAATCCTATTCGGGACCACCTGTGCTGACAAAACGAGTTTTTATCAGCACAACCGGGAGAGTTTGTTTAAACATTCTCGAGCGCCCCGGCATCAGCCTTTCCATGGCCCACGGACACGAGTTCATCATGATGAATGAGCTGACATAAACACACGTCAGAGCGGCCGTTCCAAAAGCAGACACAGAATGTAAATAGTTTAGCGGTGCCAGAGTAGGAGGAGGAGCCAAACAAAGCCTTGTGAAATCTGCCTGGGTTTTTTTTTTTTTTTTGGGATGTTCCAATGGAAAGGAAGCTTCCCTTCTCATTAGCCAGCAGCGTTCTTTTAATAATATATAGCCGTGGTTTAGTTCCAAAGTGCCACCGGAGGCATTTCTTCAAACGGTTTCGTATTGCACTGAGGTATAGATCCAGGATTTTCAACCCCTTTTGAGCTGAAACAGCTGGGTACAGATTAGCCCCAATAACCACACCCCACTTAGCAACTCCCTGAATCCTTTGTGTCATACTGCTTGCCTGTTTCTCGAGTGGGCTGGGATTTGTCGAACGTTCTCCGTGGCGGCATGCTAACCAGGCCCAGTGCGCAAAGAAATCGGGAGCTGATGGTGATAGTGATCTCATCTTGTGGTTTTGCATCGAGAGGGGGGCAGCGGGACACAGTGTCTGAGCTCTTCCACATGCATGTACCCTCCTAGACTACAGGATAATCCTGTCTTTGCAAACCGCCAGCCCACAGCATCTCAAGGCCATGTTATTTATTGGGGCTGAGATTGCTGTTTGCATGCACATGTGGTTTATAATTAGGCCCTTCCAGACAGGCTCCTAGCACTGGTCTGAGAGAACGGGCTTCAGACCAAGCGGTTTCAACAAATGAATCGTAAATGAAAGGCTGTTAATAAGGGTTTATTGCGCTCCCTGAGATTTTTTTTAGCCTCTTTACATCTTATTAAGTCAGCAACTCAAGCCCAAAAGTCACTTCAATATTCATGCGGAGAATGTTGCATTTGATGTATTCAATGTATTGAAAATGTTTTAGTTGTTTTAGTGTAAAGTATGCATCTCAATGTGATATTGACTTGCAGAGCTAGATTTAACCGCCTCTTTTTGAGAGCTGATACCGTGAAATATAGCTTAAATCTGTGTCAGTGGTGGACGAAGTACAAACACACACACACACACACACACACACACACACTATGTACTTAAGTTAAAGTAGGTAAAATATTACTCCAGTAAAAGTAAAAGTGCTCCCTTTAAACTTTTCTGACTAAAAGTATTTGCCTTCAAAAGTTTTATCACTCATAAATAAAAAGGAGATTGATTTTGATTATTAGGATATTTGACTTTGAAATGTAGTGAAGTGAAAGTCTCCCCAAATGGAAATTCTTTAGTCAAATGCAGATACATGAAAAAGCTGCTGAATTACACTTACTTACATTTACATTTATGTCATTACTGGTCTGTAGTCACATCTGCGGCCTAAATGATACATTTTAGCCTTAAATCCTTACATAACTAATTTTCCCCCTCTAGGTGGAGCAGCAGTCTCAGTACATCCAGGGCTACAGGGTCATGTATCGGCCATCGTCAGAGTCGGGCGAGGCCCGCAGTCAGTGGGGAGTGTTTGAGGTGCGCACTCCCGGCGAGGACGGTGCCGTTGTACCTCAACTCAAGAAGGGTGTCACGTATGAGTTCAAAGTGCGTCCGTTTTTCGACGAGTTCCAGGGAGCCGACAGCGAGGTGAAGATGGTCCGGACGCTGGAAGAGGGTGAGAGCAGCGAAGAGAAACTTCGCGAAGGAGCGCTGCAAAGTCAATTTTCTCCCAATCATTCCCACTCGTCAAGCGTTGCCTTTGTTATTTACACACCGCTAACCGGCTAGATTAGACCACGCGTCACGATCCCAGCTCGTGCGTTATCTGCGTCAGCGGAGGCGCCTCGTGTAATAAACTAGAATTGCAGATGATGCATTCCATGATGATATTACTAATGAGGCTAGCGCTGAGGTCAGTAAAGGACCGAACGGGGTTTTACGCAGTAAATTTGTCTGCGCAATTTGTGCTGGTGGTGAGTAAAGTAAACGTTCCACTGTAAGACCGTGCCACGGATTCCATCCGTCCAAAGTGCAAACTGCGTAGCTAATCGTCTTCGAGGATTCTTTTAGCAAAGGTCTAGCCTTGGCTCGCTGGCACTCCTGCTGTCGGAATTATATTTGGGAACGTAGTGACGAAGCTGCTCAGCCGGAAGGCAACTCGACTCAGTCTAATTACACTCATCAGCCTCGTGCCCTGCAACTTTCTAATTAATTTTTTCGCTCGCTGATTCTCCAGAAGAATAAGCAGCAAATTGAGATTCCGCAGAAAATTTCGGATTTCAGAGATAAGTATTTGCACTTTGCTTCACCGACTGTGGATTTTGATGACACCTAAGGTAAAATGTCTGCAGTTAAGTTTGGAGAGTGCGTGAGTGCAGTTTTCAACGTTTTTATTTGGACAGGATTTACACACCACACACATTCACACACTTTCACACACAGTCTTGTTTCCAGCAATCAAAACTCCACGAGGAGACTTGAAGCGGTTTCACTGCAGGGTGGAGGAAAAGCAGAGACTCATTATTTAAATCACAACAAAAGCGTGGCCTGAAAGTTTCTCCATCAAGTCGAGGTCATGCCCCTGCATTTAGAGCAGCGCTAACTAGGAAAAGGAAACGACAGACTTGTAGACTTGTATCTAAGCGGTCCATCTGATTCAGTTGTTCCGAAGCATCTCCAAAGTCGAATGTTCCGGAGTCGAATAAAACGGAGTAGGTAAAACGCGTTAGCACATGTTGTCTAAACCGGATATTTGTCCCCGTCTTTACAGCTCCCAGCGGTGCCCCACGTGGCGTCACTGTCACCAAGAGCGACCCTAACGGGACGGCCATCCTGGTCGCTTGGCAACCACCTCCAGAGGACGAGCAGAACGGAGTGGTCCAGGAGTACAAGGTAACACGAGGACACGATGCTCTAAGACAACAGAGGGTTCTACAGTGTGCAGGGATTTTACTGTAGGAAGCAATCATATAAAGCGATATACAGACCCCTAGTGGCAGAACTCAGCAAGTGGCACTTTTAAATTACTAAATTGCTTGCTGATATTAAATTTATTTTGAGTAAAGTGAACAATTCTGACTAAAAGATCTGATCACTGATTGTATTTTTTTTTTATAGATTTGGTGCCTGGGCAATGAGAGTCGATACCATGTCAACCGTACCGTAGACGGTTCCACTTTCTCGGTCGTCATCCCCAGTCTGTCGCCTGGTATTCGCTACAGCGTGGAGGTTGCTGCCAGCAATGGAGCTGGACCAGGGGTCAAGAGTGACATCACCTTCTTTCAGCTGGGTTAGAAAACATTTTATTTATATGTTTTTGATTCACTGGGAGTGTTTTCGTGCAAATTCTACAGAAAATAAAACGCAAAAGTAAAAATGGTTCATGAAAAAGCGAAACAACTGTTTTGAACCGGTTTGCCTGACCTTTCCTTACAATGTCCAGCTTTTCTTTATAAGTTCATACTGTATTGTCCTTGTGATTTATTCTCCTCTGTCAGCCATTGTGGAATGAAAAACAGCTATCAAATCCACAAAGATATATTCGAGATTGTGCAGTTTGCTACAGATCCCGGTTGCGTGCTCTGACTAGTGCGCTCTCTGACCAGTCAATCAAAGGATATGAAAATGTGCTTATTTTGCTAAAACAACAGCTTCAAGCAACATGGATCTGGAGCTCAGCCATGTTTATTTCTGCTGGCCTTTTAAGAACATGTGATGTCAAGGCTGGAATCTGATTGGATACAAACTTTTTAATCAAACTACATGAAATGAAGAGAATTGACTATTGGGATTAATTTTATACATCTTCGTAGACAAAAATAGATTAAATCTAAGACAGTCATTCTGATAAGACCTTTCTGGCCCAGATGGCCCTCCACTATACTTTACATATTGCGATTACACACTCATACTCATACACAACACTATTATTATAGTGCACTTTAGTGCTGTAGTGCACTATTGAGTGTTGAGCGCATCTGAAGCGCTTATCATCAAGGTACCATCTCTTTTATCTGCGACGTTTCATAAACCCAGTTGTGTTTTTGAGTGGAAAAAATCTACATTTCTAATCTGAAATACAGAACCAGAGTGAAGCTTCTTATTAGCTTTTGTCAACTCGCTATTTTACAGACTCATCCGGCCAGATGTTGGACACTTTCAATGACCTGGACACTTTTTCCAACATCTCTGATGTGGTGAAGCAGCCAGCTTTTATCGCAGGCATCGGCGCCACCTGCTGGGTGGTGCTCATGATCTTCAGCGTTTGGCTTTACAGGCACAGGAAGAAGAGGAGCGGCCTCAGTAGCAGCTACGCAGGCATTCGGAAAGGTGTGTGGCTGGTAATGTAATAATGATTAAACAGTATCATAAAACCTATTCATTGATTTGAAAATCTAAATATGTAATATCACTTTTTAGTGCACCCCCAAACCCTATTGGCTTCTACTACATTCCTACAGAAATTAGGAATTTGAGAGACTGCTTCTTGAAGGATGAGATTTTTTTTTTCCAAAATGTTTTAGAATCGTAAAACAGCTGTATTACGGTCTTTACAAACAGTATATTTGGCCTTTTTCAGCACTCGGTAATCAAATAATATTCGCTCAGATTGTGCTTATAACCATTCATTTCAATTCTACTTATTACAATGTAAAGCTGAATGGTTCTGCAGACAGAAGATAGCAGGTCCAGTAACATCTGGATACAGTTTAGGATTCTGTACACAAGCAAAACTAATAGGACGGTGGATAAAACCTATTACCATGTTGTCACTCGATTGGTTGATTAGACTTAGACACAGAAGCAAAATCGGTATGGAATCGGAATCATTTTGATTATCAGTTTTAGTAATGGTATGAGAACTAAAAACAAATATTGTGCTTAATATCGTGTCACTTAATAGATTGTACTCAAAAGCAGAATTGGTTTAGAATCAGTACCAGGAACCAGAAAACAAAAATCCAAAATTGAGTAATGAATCCAAAATAGACACTGAATCAGACACATAGTGTGTGTCACTTCCTGTTTTCACTTCTACCAGAAGGAGACTGTAACTGTTCACACAAGTCAATGGAATGGAGTGATGATGTTATTAGTAAAAGTTCATCCTATAGTTCAGAAGGTAAAAAAAAGTCTACAACTACATTTGGAAAACTCTGTACAGTCATAAAGGCAGATCACGCTACGTTTAGTCTATTTTTTGCATATTTTCTTGCTCCTTTGCTGCTATCTGACACGACTGCTGTCGTCTGTTTTCATCCTGGAATCGCAAAAAGCAGCTAGACTGATAACGTGGTGGCAAAAAAAAGGTGTTAGGCTAATCTTTCCAGCAGAGCGCCAAAAAGCCTGACGATCAGAAGAGTAGCACGTCAGAGACGGCGCTGACATTCACAAGCTGACATTTGGTAGGGACGTGTGTGTGTGTGTGTGTGTGTGTGTGTGTTGTTGCTCTGGTTTTGTATTAGCCGACTGAAGATGAAGGGCGGTGTTGAGATTGAGGGATGCTGGTTTAATAGTCCTGCTTTTTGTCACCCGGTTTGAAACCGCAGTCGGAAGAGGCCACCGTGTTCGTCTTATTTTCTTTAAATGTTGCGTAGATTCGATTTTTCACAGGTGGCAACGTTCACGATTTGTTTGTGATATCGGAGACGTCTGAAATGGAATATGTTCTGCTTGTTCAGTTTAGGACGCAATGCCAGTTAAGGGAAAGTGGTTGCTTTTGCAGTGCAGTTTTTGCAGTTGTTTTTAATAAAAATAGACATACTGTAGATAGATAGATAGATAGATAGATAGATAGATAGATAGATAGATAGATAGATAGATAGATAGATAGACAGTGACCTTGTACAGTAAGAATGTGCATGTATACAGTATAATGTCTATACAGAAAAAAGTTAATTCAGAATATGTGAAAGATTTGTGTACAAAAGTACAATATATGTAGGAAAATTTAGTTTAATATAAGTGACTAATATGAAATATGTATATTTGTGTGGACAGTACAAATAAAACTATGGCGAAGATTTTAAGATACAAAGCTACCGATGTCATACGATTTCTTCCTTTTACAATTCAGAGCGATCCGATACGATGCAACACGATAGAAATGGAATTCAATATGGTGCAGATTCACTTTTATGTCTTTGGTTCAGACACACAGCAAATCATCAATTTAATGAAGTGCCTTCTGACTTCTAACACAAGGATTTTTACAAACAGGCCTTTTGTAGTGCAAAAAAATCTAAATAAAATAAAAATACAGACTTTTCCTGTTCTGTCTGCAGGAAGATGCAGCTCTACCTCTGCCATGTTAATCTGTACTATATGACTCTCAGGACACGCCTCCGTCTCTGTTAGTGTTGTGATACGTCATATTAAAGTAGCAGCAGTGGCGCTTTGTTAAAAACGATGCATCGCTAACTTTTATGCCGAACTGGTGAATCTTTTAACTTCAAGTAACTCCAAGAAGAAGCAAAAAAGCCAAACTTAGAACATCCATTTAAAGTTGTTTGGCCCAGAAGTTCATGAACCCTTGTAGTGATTAGAATAAAGTATGATTATTATAATAATGTTTAAATCCCACCAGATTTTTTGGCCTTGCTATTCTAATTCTTTCTGTTTTAAAAAAATCCAGAAAAACAACAACTTTTCCATTCACTTCATTCGTTTCCAAAATCCCTAGGTGATGAATTCGTGGTCTGCTCAGCTACCAGCTGCCAAAACACAGGTCGAAGGGGTCAAACTGGTAGACCGTCTTTGCCAGCTGGTAAATGCTGTTAGAACAGAAACATGTTTTTGATTTATTGCTAATATTCCTTTATTATAAACAAGAAAATTGCAGAAAATAGGGGAAATTGGAAAATCTAAAAAAAAAAAAACATTTATTATTAAATGTAAAAAAAGAAAGAGAGAAAACAGATGGAACAAGTTGGATTTTTTCAGGGGTTTTTTGGCAACCTTTTTTCAGCTTATCTATGAATAATTCAGTGCTACTGCTGTATTTGTTGTACTTATGGGTTCCCACATTATTTACAATGTAAATCTCTTTTTCTCTCTCTTTCTCTCTGTGTATTTTTCTTTTACAGTTCCGTCATTCACCTTCACTCCGACAGGTATGCAGACTTCTCCTCATCCATATCCTGTTTCAAATTTGAGCAGAAACGAGGAGCAAAAAGAAAACGTGATGAAATACTGAGCAACCCTTTCATCACGTTGCTGATGCTTTTAGACACTCGTGCCCTATCTAGTCTTCTGACATGCCAGAAATATTTGCGGTTGTTAAAATTCTGTGGGTTTTATTATTATTTTATTTTGTTTTTCTCTAAACCTCTTTTGGCGTATCCTTACATGCCCATAGCATGCTCTTAACCACAAACCCACCATGCCCCTAGTCTCAACCTCATCTCAAGTGCCCCCCAGGGGACAGTCTCTTAGCGTGCGGTTTCTGATGAGTAATCCCATCTCGATTAGGACGTGTTTGAACTTTAATCCCCATCATAGAGTGTATCAGCCTGGGGATCTGATCTGAATCTGTTGCCTTCCCTTCGCGTTTTTGTTTTCACTCCCAGGTGGAGATTATGGATATTTGTACCTGTAGATGGATGACATGAGTCAGAAGATAGATGCGAAATGACATATTGTGTTTGGATTAGTAAAAGGAAGAAAGGCGGATTCAGCGTGAGATAACACGTCCTTTTTTTTTACGACTCACCGTCCGTGGCTTCTGCTTCTTGTTGATGCTGTATAATTCTCTCTCTCACGTTTTTTTTTTTTCCTCTGTTTTGGATTTAGTGGCGTATCAGCGAGGAGGAGAAGCTGTCTGCAGTGCTGGACGGTAAGTTTGAATGGTTTGGACTATGGAATTCACATGATTTTACAGAGGCGATCCAACAGGGGGAGATGTTGAGCCAAAACACATTTTCCATATCTTTATATCCACCTGTACTGTACAATCACTCTGTGAGCTAAATAATAGCACTACCTATTAAAGTAATATCTCGGCATGAGCGCAAACACGGCCTTAGATTTGTCATTTTATTTATTTATACATTTTTGTAGCTTCTTTAATACCTTCCTGCATGATCGTATAAATACACAAGCCTCCCTGCAAACCTATAATTAAATATCAGGCTTGACTGTGCAATGAAACAAAAACAAATCATATTATCCTTCACAGCTAAGAAATAAATAAAATAAAAATTAGCAACCCCTGAAGCTAATCTGAGCTAAAATGCTAACCCTAACCCTGACTCTTGCGAAACACTGAATCTAAGAGTATAAGCCACAAAAAGGGTGAAATATTTTCATCAGACTATAAACTCCCACTCACATACACCCAAACACACACACACACACACACACACACACACACACACACGGTTACTCTTCTTCTACCAGTTTAAAGATTGATGCTGTTCAAAAGGGCGGCTGGAAAACCACGGTTTGGAATGAACTGTATATTTCGAGCCTGGAGCCGTGTTTATGAAGTCGCCTCGAAGTCGTACATTCACGCAGAGAGAAATTATTTATCGATTTCCTAGCTCCGCATTATGAATCGCGTCCTACAAATATTGTGTTTAGTGTGATGTGTTGTCCAATTCGGTTTATTTCTACGAGGGGGATTGGATCTCATCAGATCTCATCAGATAATTGACACAATATAAATGATATAATACACAATTTATATGTTGAATAGAATCAAGATGCCATGTTTGGGTGCTACATATTGTCTTGTTTTGGCTTTTTTTTGTCGATGCTTAGTGTGTATGGCTAAACAATGGAATGAGACTAGGGGGCGCAAAGTGGTGGAAAATCTCCAGTAAATTTCCGGAAACTTTCCATGGGAATTTCAACTAGGGAATTTTAGAAATATAACAGGAATTTATTATTATTATTATGTACTGTAATGTACATTTGACAAGTATAAGGCGTCTTTACATATTTTGTCTTTTGCTATTACATTGAATTACCAGTTATAAATGACCGATCATAGTGGGAAGTGGTTAGTGGTTAAAGTGTTTGGATTAGAAGGTCATTCGTTCAAATCTCAGCACTACTAAGATGCCACTGCTGGGCCCTTAAGCAAAGCCCTTAAGCAAGGCCCTTAACCTTTAACTTCTCAGTTGTGTAACTGAAATGTTTGTATGCCAACAACCATAAATGTAAAAGTAAACTTCAAATCTGTCTGTTACACATAAATATGTCTGTATATTTCGCAGGCCTGGTCTACTGAACATGGGAGATTCAGGTAACCAGCCGTGGCTCGCTGACTCCTGGCCCAACACCTGTGCAAATCACAAGGACTGCAGCATCAACTGCTGTAACGGTGGCAACGGAACCAGCGACAGCAACCTAACCACCTACAGCCGCCCAGGTACGAGCATGCATTGTGGATGCTACTGATACATGATGGTGATAGAGCCCAAGCCCCCATTTCTTTATTTTGTGGGTGGAAAAAAAGCAGGTCCACCCATGTAGTGTTTGGTTGGTTAGAGGAAGAATGTGTGCAGGACAGAGGGTTTGTGTTGCCATGAACACTCTTAACATACAACGATCAGGCGTAACTTTATAACCACCTGATAATCAGCATTATTCCCTTCACCATTCATAAGTTATGCCTGTTCGGTGTATGTACAAACGTACAAGATATGTAAGATGAACCTGAAAACCCGAGTGTCACACCGAGAAGAAGAAAAGGTGAGAGTACGCAGGTGTGAAGCAAACTTAATAAAGACACTTATAGTGAAAGTGGGAAATGCAAAAAAGAAGGAAGGTGGGACATCATTAAAAAGATTGGTTACGTAGGAAATGTGCAAAAATGGCTTTTTCTGTACTATATACTGTGGCTCTGTCTGAGATTGGGGGTTAAAATAAAGCAGATATATTTAAATGCAATAATAATTTGTGTACAAAAAAATAAAGAACAGATCAAAAACTATTTCTAAGCAATCGGTGCTATTGATTTGAATTGTTTTGCTGTTTTGAAATGCAATTTGCTGCCCAGATTTGCCTTGTAAAAGCTTTTTCAACTTTTTTTGTGACTACAAATAAAGTATTAATAAAAAGCCATAAATTATAAGAAAACACATGGTGTTACAGTGTAATACACTTTTATTCGATGGGTTCTTCGGATATTTATTGGTTCTTAGCTTTCTTATTGGGTGTAACTTCAAGCATTCTCATAAAGGGAGACGCCCTGCTGCAGAGTTTTACATAGTACCTTTACGAGTTCAGCCAGAAGGACAAACGTTTACAGTTTTTTATAACAGTATAGGAGAAGTTTTTCCAATTTGGCGCTGATTTGGGTTGCGGTTTTACTGGCTGCTAACTCCCAGTGTGCAGAAACCAGTTAAGTAGGAATGCTGATTACCTGGTACACGTTTTGAGCTCGGAGAGAATGGAAACGTGTCTTTAATTGCTTGGAATAGACGGTTTGGGAGGCAAGAACGAACCAAATTCTCTGTGGAGCAGGGTAGGGAAACTTCTGAATTTGAACGGAAGATATGAAGGGAATAAATAATAAAATTTAATGAAAATACTGTAGGTACCCATTGAAAATTTTGATGAAATGATTCAGCTGCTCCTACATGGAAGGAGTCGAGCCAAAAGTCAAGGAGCTGGATAAGTGTGTTACCTTGATATGTGTTTTACAGCATAGTATCAGTTAGAGGGAAAGGGGTTAGGGGTTAGTGATTACGCATATAGGAGGAAATGAATCAGATCCAACTTGGATAGGATGTTTACTTCTCTAGCGATCTCTAATAAAAGAGGTGAGAAACAAGAGGAAGGTAAAAAATGAAAGGAGTAAAGATAACAAGAACAGGAAGCTCCAATTCAACCAAGGAAAGGAAAGCAGGTAGTCTATGGAAAAGTGTAGCGAGGTGTGGGACAGGATGGACATGACAGAAACCATTTCAGTTAAAGTGAGACTTAGCAGCATGAGGTCTGCTTGTATGAGCAGAACTCGTACATCACCTGCTGCTGCCGCCATCGCTGCCATGACGCTTACACACGAGCCAACACACTTGAAAACCTGTCGAGGTGATGTTTTAAGCCAATGCACTGTTCAACGCACATGTTGCACATTTATCATGAAATGCATTACGCTCTCAGATCTCTTTACTTACAGACCATGGGCAATTCATCGGCTCTGTTGGGAGCTGTCAGGATGGGGGTTTTAGGGAACTTATGTCTGTGTACTCTAGGGATGTTCATCTCCATAACCACATAGTCAATGATATGATACATTAAAGATACGATACGATTCATCCCTATTACGATGTAGTGCAATTCCGATTTCAAATACGATGCAATGAAAAAAATATGATGCTATGCAGTTCAATATGGTACAGAGAATTCGCTTTTATTTCTGTGGTTCAGATGGACAAGTGCCTTCTGACCTCTAACACATGGCCCTTTCACAAAAAGGTGGTGCAAAAAAAAGATTCAATAAAACAAAAAAAATTGTTTTCCTGTTCTGTCTCTAGAAAGATGCAGCTCTACCTCTGCCATGTTAATCCGCATTGTATCTGTGTGACTCTCAGTGTACCCTTTGGTCTCCGTAGTGTTGTGATACGTCATATTCACGTAGCAGCAGCGGTGCTGAGAGATCGCGCTCGAGAAACAGTTTAGCGAGGAGAAATCAATCTACATATCAAATATTGGTCACAAATTATTGGTCACTTTCTAAATAATAAACGTATAGCGCATTTACTAATAATTGTATATGGAGTAAATTAAGATTTTTTTTCCCATGCAAATATGTTCAACACAATACATTGCGTTCCAAATACCAACTTGTATCTCCCATGCACAATTTTTTAAAATCGAACGGGTGAATTTTACCATCCCTAGTGTACAGCTCCATATCAAAAATCAAATATTCTCTGGTTTAAGTCCTGGACCGCAGCACCAAATTGATCAGGGAGCCCGAACAACCTTCACTATGATTGAATAAAGAAGACAATATAATATAAAGTATACATTACATAATTATGTACATCTGGATTATTGGCAAGGTACGCTCTTTAGTGCTTTTTCGAAACTCTTCTGAAGCAATTAGTCTGCCAAAGAAAGACGCTGAGGAGGACACAAAGCCAACATCAGTCTAATTGGCTTCCTGTAATAAAGCGCTCTCCGTTTTTATGGGGGCTCCATTTGTTTGTTTTAGCTACTCAGATCTATTGGTCCGCTCAGGTAGGAAACCAAGATCGATCCGCGGTTGTGTACTTTGAAGGGGGAAAAAAACAACAATGTGCCCTTGACTGCGGCTTCCTTTATCCTTCTCATCTCTGCTCACGTGGATTCATAAAAGTTTTACTGTGACAGTCTTTCTCCTCTGCTGCTCGAGAGATAACATCAAGTAATTGTATCACCATAGAGTTCCATTGATGCATGCTCTCCAGCTAATCAGTGGTATGCTATATATAGATATATATTGAATACAGGAGAAAGTACAAGACCACAAATAAGTCCAGGGCAAAGATGTACAAGAAATATTACAAATACAAATGCTAGAAATATAGTAGCTACCTAGATGCCATACATCATTTGGAAGCATTTGAACATCTGTAATGTAGATGAGTGTAAAGACTATAAATTATAATCCTGAACCAACCAGAACCCTTCAGAACCAACAAGCATTAGATAGACCTGTAATTGTTTCCAAATAAGTCACTGGTTGATTCTCCCAGAAGATAAATTATCATAATCTTAACATTTCACAAATAAACATGGTAAAGCAAAAGAGGAATCAGAATTAAATAAAAATGTGACAACTATAAATAAAAAAAAATAATAGGAAAAAAATATAATAAAGTTAAAGATATTAACTTTACAGTTTGTGAAGAGTTTTATAATAATAATAATATAATGTAAAAGTGAGGCAGTGCAAATAGTACTATTATAAGAAAATGCATTTTTCGACACCATAATACATTTTTAGAGTTTTAAAGTTCAAGTTCCACCAGAGAGACAAAAAAAAAAATGATAGTGTTTTGACAGTGAGTATGGGGAAATGTTTTCCAATCTGGTGCTGAGATGATGCTGAGATGTTTTTGCTTTCTGCCAACTCCCAGTGTGTCTAAACCAATTAATCAGAAACACTGATTACCTTGTACACAAAAGTTTCGAGCTGTGAGCAACTGAAAACGTGTTCTTGATTACTTGCTTAGATTTTCTGGGAGCTGGGAACAGACCTAATATGTTCTAGTCTGGGAGTTCTCTGTGGAACAGGGTAGGGTTGGATTATGTACCATGTGGATTTGAGCAAGCCATAAACCTATGACATTTTTTTTTGCACATTTCCAGAAACGTTCCTCATTGAGAAGCTAAACCTCATTAGTTAGTCCATTTAATTTCTCAAATTTATAGAAAAAAAAGGAAAGATGGGAAGGTGGTAGCTTTGTGGTGGAGGCTTTGGACTTTGGATGTAAAGGTCATGAGTTCAAATCCCAGTTACACCAAACTGCCACTCCTGGGACCCTGAGCGAACCTGTTAAACCCTTAGCTACTTCATTCATGTATAAATGAGAGAAATGGAAGTCGCTCTGAATAAGGGCATCTGCCAAATGCTTTTAATGAGATAAAAATTATTTTTCACAATGTATTCATATGTACCACTAAGCAGTCGAATTCTCAATTCTGATTGGCCAGAAGTTATTTATAGTGCATTTTTTAAATGTTTTGCAAAGAACAACTTAATGTATCCAGAGCTTCCTATGGTGGACGCTTCACATTCGACAACATACTGCTGATAGGAAGTTTTTTGTGAAAGACATTTATTTAGCCATTTGGAAAGTGTCAGTGTCAGAGGAAAAGTCATCACTTTTAAGACACAGGAAAGTCTTTAGGGCTTTGCTGTTTCACAGTTACATGACAAGCTGCATTTTTTCTTATTACCTTTAAGAGAGTGAAATGGAAAGGCTGAGGGAGCAACTGTGTATACCTGCTATAATACTAGTGACAACTGGGACTAAGTTTTTTTTTTGCAGACACCCCGCAACTATTAAAAAAAATAAAAGTATGGCATGCTGTATTTTTAGTAGTAAAAATGTTGGCCTCAGTGAATTTCTGTAAAAATAATCAACTTCTAATTCTCCATTTTTCGTCAACCTGGTTGAATATAGAATATTGATTGCTATAGCAGCACAGACTCGTCATATTCTATTCCTTGCATGTTTGTTAGGTTCTGAAAAAGCAGACTATCCATACAATGGGTTTTCATTTTCTTGCTTTTTTTTCTTTCTCAGCCGATTGCATTGCTAACTATAACAGCCAACTGGACAGTAAGCAAGGAGTGCTGCTCGGCTCCGACTCAGCTGTATACAGCGATGTAGATCTCTCCAACAAACTCAACGAGATGAAGACCTTTAACAACCCCAGCATGTGCTACATGGGGCCCGGAGGCAGCCCACCGACACCATATGAGCCCACTCCTTATGCAACCACACAGCTCATCCAATCAAACATCATGAACAAGAACAGTGGTGCAGGACCCGGCGACTTCTGTGACAAACGCTGGAAGCCCCAGCAACCGAAACCCCCGGAGCTGCCGTCACAGTTACAGTTTAATGTTATGGAGCAAAACAGGCTGAACAAGGGTGGGTGTTTAAAATCATAATCTATAGCAGGGGTCCCCAAACTACGGTCCACGGGCCGAATACGACATTTGGAACGTCCCTCTAAACAATACGGGAGACATGTTTTACTCATATCATATCTGGTTATTTGATAATAAAGGTCAGCTTTCAAAACTCCATGCCGATAGTTTTTCCAGCTTCCTGTCCATTGTCATTACAAGAGCGGCCTCTAGAGGCGAATCACTGACATCACGTGCTGCACGGAGATTGATTATTGATAATGTATTAATTATAGAATTATATTTGTTAATGAATATATTCATATTTATTTTCTTTAGCACATTTTCATGGTGTTCATTTTGTAATACAGTTACAGGGAGTGTTATGTTTCTTTGTTTTTTTATCGACCCTTAGTTATTAACGTAGGTTTGTTAGATTTACCCACCAACCATATGCATATGCATAAGTAAGTAAATGTTTTGATTTACCCCAGCCCCCCCATTACAGAAAGAAAAAATGTTGGGGACCCCTGATGTACAGCTTTAATTCTGTATTTTTATTTTTTTATTGCCGTTGCTATTTCTTATGTATACTTCGTGCTCAGATCATTACAGAGGGGGTGAGGTCAGTCTGCCAGCCACCATTCCCTATAACCAAGGAAATGAGCACAGCTCTGCAGGGTCCTACCACAGCTCCGATAGAGCCAGCAACAGCACCTCAGGTATGATGCAACCACACACACGATCACAGCAACCATGTGGGCAGTCATGGTTGGCATTCAAAAAGAAAAGAAATGTCTCAAGTTCATATGTATATGTTGCAAGAAATTGGAATACTTTAATCATTGGGTAAAAATGCAAAAGCGTTCATTGCTGTATTGCATCCTATATTAATCATTAATAACTGTTCAACCATTGACAAGAAAAAAAGGTTATTATGTATGTCCTTCAGTGGTAAAGCAATTACTGTGTAGTTTCACAGAAGCATAAAAAAAAAAAGAAATGGCATGCTGGGAAATGGCATTTTTCTCATATTAAGGGCTTTTGTATGATTGTAACTCGACAGAATGACTTAAGTTTAAAGACCTTCAACATGTTCAGCGAGAGACTAATAAGACGGCAACATCTTTTTAAACTTAATTACTTCACAACTTCTAATTACTTCATTTCTTCAGTGCCTCATACATGAAAAAACGAAAAGCTGTTTAACCATGGACAGGGGCAAAAAGAGTTAAAAGTGTGTTTGAAGGTCATCTATGAGTTTTTTTCTTCTTCAGGGAGTCAAAATCATAAAAAAGGAACTCGCACACCGAAACTGTCGAAACAGAGTGCAGTGAATTGGGCCGAGCCGCTGCCCCCACCTCCTATCAACCCCCCTGGCTGCCGCAGTTCTGAGGACTACCTGCAGCCCATGGATAAGAGGTACACACAAACACACACACACACACACACACACACACACAATTAGGTGTAGCTTGACAGCTGGTAGCTTTGTGGTTAAGGCTTTAGACCAAAAGGTTGTGAATTCAAATCCCAGCTACACCAAGGTGCCACTCATGGGCCCCTGAGCAAGGCCCTTAAGCCCATAGCTGCTCAGTTGTATAAACAAGGCACATGTAAGTCACTCTGGATAAGGGCATCTACCAAATTCCATAAATGGAAATGTATTCTTTCTCAGCTTCGACCCAGACCCCCAGAAAATTCAGAGCCGCATGTACCTCCACCAAGGGGAAACAGAAGAAGAAGAAGAAGAGCAGGAGAACCTCGTTCGATGCCCCACTCCACCTGTTAGAGGGGCAGCCTCTTCCCCTTTGGGAATATCCTACAGCCACCAGCCTACCGTCACGCTCACTTCTTCTCCTCAGGGAGACCTAAACAACCACCAGGAAGATCGCAGGTACTGCACTTACAGCACCTAATCATCTACAGTCTGCCTGCCGATTTTTGTGTCCACTCCCGCCTGCTCCTGCAAACCTTCTGTCACAGCTAAGAAATATTGTGTGAAAATGTACACAAATGTTCAGGCTACGATCAACTTACAGAACAACAGAAATCATTAAACTGATAGCAAAATAATACAATGCTAAAGTAAAGCACTACACATGACACACCTTTGGATTTATTTTTTAGTCTTAAAAAACTCAAACTTATAAACAAAACATTACAACTAGCTTGGTCTGCTGGATGGTCCCCTTCTGTAGCAAAGATAAAACCTCCAGCGCCTGTGAGACTTGCGTTGGGTCCTGCCGGATTCCAATCTCAATGCACCCCTTTAATACATATACACTATATGGACAAAGTGTATGGACACTTGAATTGTAATTTCTAAACACCCCATTCCACATTTAGTCTCCATTTGCTGGTATAATTAACCTCCACTCTTCCAGGAAGATGTTCCACTAGATGTTGTGGAGATTTGTGTGAGATTCAGCCAAAAGGCTCTTAGGCTGCATTTATCCCAAAAGAGTTTAGTAGGGTTCGGTTTAGTGCTCTAAAGCAGCAGATCTTCCACTTTAACTCGTGTAAAGCATATATTCATGGAACTGGCTTTGTGCACAGAGGTATTGTCATGCTGGAACAGGTTTGGGTCCCCTAGTTCAAATGTATGTAAAATGTAACGCTACCATATCCAAAGACATCTTACACAATTGTGTGAAACACTTTAAACAAGATATTCCTCCTAGAAAATTGATTTTCTGAAACATGGAAGCAAACAGGTGCTTAGATCCTGCTTGAAAACTGTAATCTAATTCACCCCTAAATTTGTGGGCCAACCAGATCCTTCCATTTAACACTCTCAATCCTGTATGGCATTGCTTTGTAATTCTTCAAATTGTTGCCACAAATTAGAAGTGTAAACCTGGCCACATTGTCTTTGTATGCCATAGCATTAAACGTTGACATCAGAGGATTCGGGGGATGCGTGCACAGTAACTGAAGAGGAATAAAATTAGCCCAGACCTTTATTTCTCATCCATCACACTTTACATTTGGTGTTACACTTTGCAGCAACTCACATTGTCCAGATTTCTGCCAAGTCCAGACTCATCTGCCAGACTGCCAGACAGCGAAGCATGATTCATCACTCCAGAATTACAAAAACACTCCACAACATTATTTATAATTGAGCAGAGCAGCTGTAGCCGTGCATAAATTTGATGAACAGTCTTGTTGGAAAGGAGTTATTCTAGAGGGGTGTCATGTGGAGGCGTGAGCAGGACTGCTTTTTTGTTTGTTTTATTAAATCCCAGTCCCCCCCTGCTCCACAAGTAATTATTTTGTTTGTAGCTGCCCATGATATGTTTTTAATGAACTTAGTTCTGTTTCCAAAATACAAACAAATTAGTAAATGAAACTAAACTAAACCTTAACAGAAGAACTTAATAGGCAATAATAGAACTCAGCACATTCGATACACCCAACCTTGATACACACTTTTATTGCAAAGATAGAGGCCACTAATTAGTAGGGGTGGCTAACGATATCTACTGTAGTGCCATTACAGTAAACCAGGTGTCCCCCAACTACGGCCCATCCACAAATTTGGAACGGCCCTGTGAACAATGCCAAAGCTAATTTTTAACATTTAATTTTAAATAAATGTTCCACCCATAGCATTTCTATATTTGATAATAAAGGTTATCTTTCAAATGAAAATTTTAAACCTTGCTATCAGTATTGCCAACCTCTAATTATTAATGTAGCCTAATTAATTGTTAGATTCGCCCAACAACCATATGCATATATAAACTAATCTAGAATTAGCAAGAATAATAAATACATTTAAATCTACACAATAATACTGGTAGTCCGTCCGGCCCATGTAACTTTGCGGACCCACCCGGCCCCCATTAAAGAAAGGAAAAATTATGTGTCCCTCACGAAAAAAATTTTGGGGACCCCTGTATTATAAAACCATAGAATGAGTGCTTAATGAAATCCGTTTCTCCTTCCAGACAGCACACGAGCCCCCCTCGTCCACTCCCGGCCCTCTCGCCCTCGCACACCTACACCTATACTGATGGCGATGATGAAGATTGTGATCAAACAGATGGTGAGTCAGGCCAGAGACTGTACCAGCAAAACCCAGGATCCCACTATCAGGCTCAGCAGCAGGTCCATCTGCCACGTCGCCTGCGTCTGCACAGGGGCCTGGAACAGACTCCGGCCTCCAGTACGGGAGACCTGGAGAGCTCCGTCACGGGGTCAATGATCAATGGCTGGGGCTCGGCATCCGAGGAGGACAACGGCTCATCCGGCCGCTCTAGTGCCATCAGCTCCTCCGATGGATCCTTTTTCACTGATGCTGATTTTGCCCAAGCTGTAGCCACAGCGGCTGAGTATGCTGGTCTGCGAGTGGCTCATTATCCAGGGGCAGGGCCCGAAGATATTGGAAGAGGAGGTGAGTCACAGGAATGAGAGTCTGATTTGAACTAACACTTGACATATGACTATTTCTTGTGTCTTCAGCTGAATGCCAGTGTTTGTAGACATTAGACAGGACTCCGTTGTGAAATGTCCATTGTGAAAAGCTCTATAGAAATAAACTTGACTTGATTCTAATGAGTGGTTTAGGGTGATGCCTAGCGTGGCAGTACTACACACAGAAGTAAATGGCTAATGTGTCTGAACGGTGGCATACATCTTTTGGGCCAGTCCAGAGACTGAAATGAACTGAATCAGCAAGGCAGACAACAGTGTTATACAGAACAAATAACAATATAGATGTAGTTTCCACTTCTTGGAATTTGTTTTCAAAATTTTTGAAACTTAAAAGTCCTGGTTTGACTTGAACACCCCTTTATATTTGATAGCCAACTGCTTCATTAAAAATGGTGCCCTA